>NC_069786.1:31026951-31331098 GCF_027406575.1 Nycticebus coucang
GAACTCAGTTAGAATTACTTTTACCATTGATCGTGAACTGTCCTTTATCATGGGGTATTGCATTTGAAGATGGCTCCACACTAGGTATTTAGGAAAGTCACAGTGCTTGGTAGGATTTTCTCTAGAATGCAAGGGAGGGAAAATGGCAGGTTACACTTGTACTAGGTTTCTGTTGCTACATAACAAATTTCTACATATTTAGCAGCTTTAAACAACAGAAATTTATTATCTCATAGATTCAGACATAGCATGAGGGTCTGGATTCAGGCACAGCATGACTGAATTTTCTGCTCTCAGCCTCACAAGTTAAAACCAAAGAGTCAGTCAGACTGAGTTATTATGAGATAACTCTGAAGAAAAATCTATTTTTAAACTCATTTAGGTCGTTGGCTGGGTTCATTTTTTTGTGTGTTTATTGGACTGAAGTCCCTGCTTCCTTACCTGCTGTCAGTAGGCAGCCACTTTTAATTCCTAAAGGTACTGTATCCATATATATGTATGTGCATATACAGTATGTGTGTGTATATATATACATATACATACACAAACATATACTATTCTAGTAATGGATAATCTTCCTTATGTCAAATGTCTTTCATACTCTGGATTTTTCTAACTTCTTTTGGATCTGACTTTTAGACCCAGATTTAGACGGCTTAGGTGATTAACTCAAGCCTATATAAATAATCTCCTTTTTTATTAACTTATAACCAACTGATTAGTGACCTTAATTGCATCTGCAAACTCTCTTTTAGCCTAATCATGGCACAGTAGTGGGAGTCAGAAGTCATGGGGCAAACTTGAAATTCTGCCTAAGTCTTCTAGAAGAAACTACAATATGTTGACCTTATTCAGGGGTAGCAATATTTCCATTAGAAACCCTAATTATTCTTAAGCATATTTTTTCAATTTCTTTGAAGAAGAGTCTCCCTTCATCCTCACCCTGGAACAGAATTCAAGACTGGCATTGACCTGTATGCATGGGGATAGATCAGAATACCTGGTATAGATCTTCAGATGACAAATGTATATCTGTGTGCTTGCAAACACTATTCTAACTACACTTGAGTTTAGGACCCCTCCAGGGCTTTTATGGCATAGGTCCACTTCATTTAGGGCTTTTTCAGATCTCCTTTACTTAAATATTTGTATATTTTCTATTTTTCAGAAATGTTAGTATCCAATTTCTGATCCAAACTCAAGTAAAAGTATTCACATTTTTCTTGAGGAAAGTTTTTATATGTGTAATTGCCCCAACAAAGTGTAGGATGTTTCTAAACCAGAAACCTTCTACATATTGCCTACAATCTATTGAAAAGTTAACTAAAAGTCTCATAATTTGGCCCTTTGTAGGATTGGTGGAAACAGCTATTTTTATTTCCCCAAATTAAGCAATTACAATGCACTATGACAAAATTGTAGTCTTAGCTGCCAGACAAACAAGGGGACAAGCACAATGAGACTGAGGTTCATTGACTTTCATTGTATATAGGGTGTTGTGTGGGCAGATAACTTTTTTTTTTAATTCAAAGGTCATAAAACCATGAGAAGCCATTTATAGCCCTAATGGAGAGGAGTGCATACAACTCACTGTAGAAGGCAGAAAAATCTTGTCTCTCACTCTGCTTTATATTAAAAAGATCAAGGTCACTGTGCTTTTTCCTATAAGATGTGTTCAAGATTGCTCTAGGGATGAATGACACACACACACACCCACATGCACCTATTCTGTGTGTTCTTTGTTTCTAGATAATGTAAAAGAAAGCATATTCTTTCTTTACATGGGCAAAATTTGACTGAATTTTTACTACCAACTCTATTTGGGTTTACCATCTTGCCAGATGGAGGGAATAAAAAACTCACAACATCCTTTCTCCTTGTGAGAAAGGCAGCCCAGATAAACCTAGGGACCTTTAGCTGTAAAAGGAATCAGTGCCCAAATACCAAAGGCTCCTGCCAGTTCCAGAGCCCAGAATCCTTCAGAGGGATTGATGCCACCAGATGTCAGTGAGTGACAGCAGTGTCAGCAACATCCAAATATTATCTGGACATTTCACATAGTGAAGAAAGAGCTTATGAACATTTTGTGGCCAGTCTCTGGCATTTTCTGCCTTCCAGTGACCTAAAATTTCTACTTACTTGATTAAAAGGATCAAAATATAATCTAGACCAAGGAATAGCTGTAAGTTGACATATCCTACCAGACCATTGCAGTGTATTATGAATCAGACTTAAAATATAAAGGGGATACAAAAAGTGTACACATTTTAAGAAAGGAAAAATTATATTAAAATTATAATACTCAATATTTGCCAATAACATTTGTTATCTTGCATATTGTATCTGTATCTCTTGCCATTGCAGAAGCCAAATATTACCTGAATATTTATATATATAAATAAAAGTGATGATCTAGAAACCATCAGCTCTCTGAAAGATGTTATTCATTCTATCTGTCATTTATTCCACAGGTATTTATTAATTAGTAGCTACTCAATATGAAGTAATTTTAGACAACTAGGAACTATTTATACAACAATATAAGTGATGCTCTGAAACAAGGGACTATAAAATAAATTCAGTCCTGTCCAGTGGCTAAACTTTCAAGACTAAGTTTACAGAACTAAACAAGAATTTTTATTTCTGGGGTTTTCTTTTTTCTATTTCTGAGTTTTAATTGAATACATTTCAGCATAGTTTCTGTGCATATTTTTAAATATAAGAAATATGTTAGTATAAAATGTATGTCATTTATATGTAAGTTTAATGTATATGCTAAATTTTACTTCCTTTTTTATAGCTTCTGGGGTGAGTAATAAAAAGTTTTGGGGAGAATTTGCTTATAAAGTTCTAAAGTATGATTGAGGTTGCTATGTACTGCTATATGATAATAATTGCACTTTACTGAGCACTGTGTGTAGTACTCTGTCCTCGAGAATTAATATAAAATAATTCCTTACAACATTTTAGTAAATAGGTTGTATTTTTGTGTATCATGAATGGAGGAATTTAAGTCCTTTGCCTGAGGTTGTCTTAAGTTGCTCTTCTAGTGGAAGGAATCAGGTCTCTCTCTGTAGTCTCATTGTGGAACAGAATGGGAGGGACAGAATGATCTGATGCTTCACGCTGCTGATTCCCCCACTCAAGTCAGTTTGTTCATTTCAAGCTGTGCTTGAACCACCATTGCTCAGAGAAATGGAATTTAAACATCAAAGACCTAAAGCTAATGGTCTAGGAGCAAGGTTCTCAGTTTCTAAACTGATAGCCATTTTTCTTCTTGTCCATATTTCATTTTGAGGAATCTTTTAGGAAATGTTGAGAATAGGTGCTCTGCTTACCCATTCTCCCAGTATAACTCAATGAATATGGTAATTTAATTTAACCAGTAAACATGGGTGGGAAAGAAAAATGAATGTTAAATACAACCTTACAGATTTTGTAGACACACCTGTGCTCTGGCTTCAATTCTTTTTCAGACGCCTACTCAGTTTTTGCTTGGTTTATGTAGCACCTCCCAAGCTGAGGTTGAATTAGTTTTCCCCTTTTGTATTCCTATATTTCCCAACACTCTGCTCACCATACCTTACACAATACTAGCTATAATTGCTGGTTTACTTGTGTGTCATTGACAATAGACTGTCAGTATTTTGAATGAAAGAATAAAATCATTGCTGTATTCCCAAAATTTTCATAGCTCCTAGCATATAGAAGCAATGCAAGTTTAAAAAATGTGAAAAATAAATACACATGGATGAAAGAAGAAACTGACTAATAGGTTAAAAGAAGGCAGGTTAAACACAGTACAAGAAATAAGCAAAGTAGGGCCATTAAAAAATGTAAGAAAAGTTCTGCTTCAGTGAACTCCTCCAGAATTTTACACCAAGAAAAATCTAGTAAGAAACTACTCAGCATAGATGTCGATAAGATGTGGATTAATTTGGCCTTGATGATTGCTGGTCATTTATAGAAAGACTAAACAAAATGCTCTGTTAGTGGCCTAAAAAGATAGCTGAAGGAGGAACTGAGCTCTTCTGGTTTCACAGAAACCATCCTGTAATTTTGGTTTACACAATATTCCTTCTCTTGTGTTGTGTGTGTTTAATTCAAACACGAAGATCCCAAGACAGATTGTGGAGAAAAACAGTTTTTGTCACCTTTCCCCTTGAAATCATAAATCATCCATGGTTCAATGGAAACTTTAACTTGAAGTTATATCTTGTCCTTCCTTTTCTCAATTTCCCAAAGGTTAAAAGCATCACTCCCAGTCAGACAGTTTCCCCTAGAACTTTTCATATCTCTTCCAACTTCAGAATGACCAAAATAGCTCAGGTATTTGAGGAAATACCTAAAAGGCAGTGCCTGAGTTGCTCAGTAGAGGGGAACTAAGCAAGTATCAGACAAAGTCTAATACAGTAGTGAGTGAATAATGAAATGACTTGAAACCCTCCCGTTCCATTCATCTAATAATCAACACAACTATGACAGGACCATATCAATAGTAATTTTGTTACAAGTCTGATTTCCATTTCTTTTTGTATTATAATCCTGTGCCCTCCTAGGTCATTTTAGCAATTTTTTTTTTTTTTTTTTTTTTTAGGTTTTAAGAAGCTTGGATTTTTTAAATGGAGAAAAATGTCAGGTCTCATTTTGTTTTAATGAGCATCATTAGCATGGCTCCTAATAGGCTTTTCACCGCAAACTATTGACAGTCATTTCTACTTAGACTCCTTTTTTGTGTGGTTGAAAGCCCCAGAGATCCTTTAGTGACTAATACAGAAGTCATAATAATGAAAACCCATGTACTGGTTTCTAATACAGACAAATGCCTTTGTCCATATGGAATATAGTGATGGGATTTCTTTAACCCTGGGTGCAAACACAGGCTTTCACAAAATACACACTTTACGGTGCCTCTCTAGGAAAGCATAGACACAAAATAACAGGCTAAAAGTAAAAATACTCAACCATTAAATTAAAAAACCTTGGCAAAGAAAAAATGGAATTCTCTTTAACACTGAATAGCAACAGTAAAAGTGAAGATTTCTGACCTTTTTGGAGAAAAAAAATTATAAGGACAGAAAACATACATATATCTGTATAAGTGACAGAGTGAAGTTATGAGTAAAAAGTAAGAAATAAATGAATTATCAGTTGAGGGATATTTTGTGCTCTGTCCTAAGCAGTGGGATGCATTTATTAACTGAGCTAAGGTAATGAGTGGCTATTTCAAAAACTGACTTAGAAGCAGTGTAATCCTATTAAAATACAGCAGAGTAACCATGTTAAAAGTAATAAAGTCAAGTAACTCTATTATAAAAGGGACTAGTGAGGGCTACAAAGCTAGTCAGAAGACTGGGTTGTGGTGTTGCCCTAGTAAAATTTCCTAATTGGAGTTCTTAAGCCCTTGCAAAAATTATTCAGGAAATCTTGTACCTTTTCCAGTTTCCAAACTCTGTGGTTTAAGTGAAGTGTGTTTTTTGCCATAGTTCTAAAGAACAGCATTATTTTTTGGTTAAAAGAGTGATTAAAAATAATCAACAACAATAATAGTGGTATATTAACATTTACCAAGAACATACTTGTGTCAGAAAGGTCTCTACGTACTATGGGCTTACGCTCTCATTTAATCTGCACTGCATCGTGGTGATGAGGGCACCACAGGGAGGCTCCCCTAGTTCATAATTAAGTCACAAGATCATCCCTTAATTATTTACTAAACATCAGTAGGATTATTAGGAAAACCCTAGAGCTACATGTGGGATGGCAAAATAATTCCAAGGAGTCCCTGCTTTTCTAAATACTTTACTTCTTTCTATTTTAGTATTTAGCCTCAATAATCTTAACACACATGATTTAAACTAATTGTATAGTGAAATATCACAAGAGTTAAAATACTGAGTGAAACTCCAGGGGAAAGGTATGCTATAGAATGAGCATCCTCATTAAGTGTATCACCCTCCTGCATTTCACATGTAAGAAAACTCAGGCTCGAGAAGGTAAGTGCATTTTCCAACACCAAGAATGTAGCAAGTGGTGGAGCAGGGATTTAAGCCAGAGCGAGTGCACATTGCTAGGTCCACTAGCCTTCACGAGGCTAGTGGACCTAGCAATGTGCACGCACTTCAAGTAGACAGAAGCAATTTCTTTTAGTAGCAAATCTGGGAAACAGAATACTTGTAAAACAGGTAAGAATTACCTATGTTTAAACAAAAACATAAATACAGAAAAACTTATGAATAAAAGGGAAGGAACATTGGCAAATTCATCAATTCTTTCCAAAGATAATTCTACAGACTTATATAAATTTCATGCTTTGATGAATAAGTTAAAGTAGTAACTCATTCCTCATAATTAGTAGTAACTAATTATAAAATGATAAATTTATAGGATATTTGTAAAAACAATTATGATTCAATAACTGATTTCAATGAAGCCTGAAAACATTTGGTAGAAGAGACTCTGAAGTGTGATCCCCCATTGATCTTTTCTACTAGTCGCGCTCATTCCCAGTCAATCTAAAACATTTTTCTGCTTCAAAGAAAAATTGGTAAAAGGCGAAAGATTTATACGATCTGAAGAGAAAAAAAAAAAAGAAAGAAAAATTGTTTTTCAACTTTCTGAAAAATTTAGAGTAGAGTCAACAGCATAGGTCAGCAAGTCTTTGAATAACTTGACCAACCTGGATTACAAAATTCCCCACAAAGGGACAGGCTTGCCTCCTCTCCAGGCCTTTTTGCATGTTGACTTCTTAGACAGTTCATTTTTATTTATACAATCCTTAACTATCTCATTGCCACAGAGTGAATAGAGCCAGTTTTAGGGCCTCCATCATATTCTTTTTCTCAATTCCTACTTGGACCCTGCAAGAAATCCTCCAGAAATTGATAGACTGGGCTGGCAGTGATATGTTTATTCTTACATTTTAGCTGTTTTAACATAAAGGTCTGATTTTTTTTTTTTTTTTTTGAGACAGAGTCTCACTTTATCGCCCTCGTTAGAGTGCTGTAGAATCACAGCTCACAGCAACCTCCATCTTCTGGGCTTAGGCAATTCTGTTGCCTCAGCCTCCCAAGTAGCTAGGACTACAGGCACCTGCCACAACACTTGGCTATTTTTTTGTTGCAGTTTGGCTGGGGCCAGGTTCTAACCTCCCACACTTAATATATGAGACCAGTGCTCTACCCACTGAGCCACAGGCACTGCTCCATAAAGGTCTGATTTTAAAAATTAATTGTAATTCATTTTTGCTTCACATTTTAAAAAATTCATCCCTGACAATAAATGCTGGTGACATGACTGCTTTTAAATATTTCATATTTAGTAAAAATTAGTAAAATCTGAACCCTTTCATTGCTTCCTTTGTATTTCAATAAGTAAATGTCCCTGCTTCTCTGAAAGACTATCCATCTACTTGTCATGTGGATAACATGATGGTTTCCAGGATCTTGCTTCTGAAATTACTCTGTGTCTCTCTTAATTACTTCTATCATTTTCATCAACATACAAACATGTTCCAACAAACATCTTTAAAAAATCCTCCCTTCACACTAAATATTCCAAACACTAGGTTTATATCACCTCTCAATCCCCAATTCACAAAAAAGTTGGAAAATCTTTTGCCAATATTGTCTTTTCCTATTATTAGTCATTTCATAGTTACTCTTCTTTTCATATTTTATTTTGAAAAAAATAAAAACTAATACAATACTTCCAAGAGCAGCACAAAGAACTCACCAATTTCCTTCACTTAGCTATCCCAATTGTTTTTATTTTATCACATTTAGTCCATGTCTCTATGTGAATACATATAACATATATTTCACTATCATTATTATTTTTCTGAAAATTTATGGGCAACTTGAAGATATAATAGCCCTTTCCCCTTAAATATTCCATTGTATATTTTCTAAAAACAATGACAGTTTCCAATATAACTGCTATGCAATCATTTAAAACAGGAAATCTGCAATGATACATTATTATGGTCCAAATTTCAAATCCATTCACTTTTTTCCAACTGTTCCCATTAGGTCTCTTTTCCCATTCTAGTCCAGGATACCATTCAGAATCATGTATTCCGTTGAGTCCTGTTGCCTTTATTCTCCCTCAGTCTGGAAGAGTTCCTCAGCCTTTCCTTGCCTTTTATGTCCTTGATGGTTTAAAGAGTACAGATCTTTCCTTCTGAAGGATATTCCTCATCCTGGGACTGCCCAAGGTCTCCCCAGGTTCAGACAGGATGATGTATTCTCAGTACAAGTACCACAGAAATTATCTGTATCATTGTAAGATGATCCTTCCTCAAAGAGATGATATGAACATCAGGTTGGTGTCTGCCAGGTTGTTCTACATTAAAGTCACCACCTTCCTCTTTGGATAAGGTAAGTACTCTGTGGAAGATGTACCATATCTAAACCTATGGTGGTGCATGATGGCTTTGTAATGTTGACAACCTGGCTGGTTTAGCTACTTTTCCCAGAATGTTTCTAGCTAGGCTAGAGCACACAGGAGATTCTGGGGATGAATTAAGAGGGTAGAGGGGAATCAGCAGCCAGGCTGTAGCTATTACACATTGGTATTTACCCACTGTCCTACCTGCACACCTGTGCAACCTCACACCTATCTCTGAATACTTTTTTATCTTCTCTGACTTCTTCAGGACACCCACACTATAAAAGTCAGAAACAACCAAAACTGACACAGGTTTCAAACCATCTTTGTGGGATGCAGTTCACACTTGTGGGTTCTACCTTGTTCTGTACCCCACCTTAGCCCCATTTACATCTATTTTTCTAAAATTTGTACTTAAAAGCTTCAGCGTCATAGAGACAACCGTCCACTGAACTGCTTAACTGGATTTCACAATTAAGAAAGACAAATGCATGTAAGTAATCACAAATATGTACATGTCTACACATATTTCTGTATAAGCAATCTCCTTATTGTCCTGTTTTTCTGCTTGGAACATGACTGGTCTATTGTTGTACACAAACTTCCACATCAGAGCCTTACCATCCATTCATATCTTTCACCTGAATCAATTATGACCATGATGGTTATGAAATGGTGAGTTTTCTATACCTATTATTTCTTCCAGATGTGTTAGTTAAAACTCTATTCTAAAGAATTTTCTTTTCTGTCTGATTTATACATCTCTCCATTTTTTTATATGAAATAGATTTATGAATAGATTTATTTTATTTTATTATTTTTTATTTATTTATTTTTTTATTGTTGGGGATTCATTGAGAGTACAATAAGCCAGGTTACACTGATTGCATTTGTTAGATAAAGTCCCTCTTGCAATCATGTCTTGCCCCCAGAAGGTGTGACACACACCAAGACCCCACCCCTCTCCCTCCTTCCCTCTCTGCTTTTCCTCCCCCCCCAGAACTTAATTGTCATTAATTGTCCTCATATCAAAATTGAGTACATAGGATTCATGCTTCTCCATTCTTGTGATGCTTTACTAAGAATAATGTCTTCCACTTCCATCCAGGTTAATATGAAGGATGTAAAGTCTCCATTTTTTTTAATAGCTGGATAGTATTCCATGGTATACATATACCACAGCTTGTTAATCCATTCCTGGGTTGGTGGGCATTTAGGCTGTTTTCACATTTTGGCGATTGTAAATTGAGCTGCAATAAACAGTCTAGTACAAGTGTCCTTATGATAAAAGGATTTTTTTCCTTCTGGGTAGATGCCCAGTAATGGGATTGCAGGATCAAAAGGAAGGTCTAGCTTGAGTGCTTTGAGGTTTCTCCAGACTTCCTTCCAGAAAGGTTGTACTAGTTTGCAGTCCCACCAGCAGTGTAAAAGTGTTCCCTTCTCTCCACATTCATGCCAGCATCTGCAGTTTTGAGATTTTGTGATGTGGGCCATTCTCATTCTAATGGACTGTAAACCATGATTCCTTGTTCATTTTCATGTACACCTGCTCTCAGAGTTGACCAGTAGGAGTCCTCTTAGGTTTTGCACAATGTCCCTTTTGACATATTCATTTATTCTTTCAATATTCCCTTTCTTTGAAAGGCTAAAAAATGTTTACGGATCCTTTTACTCAGTCTCTGATTTAGCCCCAGAATCAGCTATTTTTCCAAAGGAATCTGTTCCTTTTGGAAAATGGTGTTTATCAACCAAGCCAAAAAATCTTGAACTTCTTGTTTTATATCTTTCATCTTCTCCATTATAAATTGTGTATTAGTTTTCTACTGCTGCACAACAAATTATCACAAATCTACTAGCTTAAGCAACACAAAATTATTATCTCTCTGCTTCCATGATTCAGGAGTCAGGCACTGGTTAGGTCTCATTGTGTCACAAGGCTGTAATTAAAGTGTCACTGGGCTGTGTGATCTCCTCTGAGGCGTGGGGTCCTCCCCATGCTTCTCCAGATTGTTGGTAGAATTCAGATCACTGTGGTTGTAGGATTGAGGTTCCCATCAGTTAGGAATCACTCTCAGCACCTAGAGGACACCCTCTGATACTGGCCACATGAACTTCCTACAACATGGCCACTTATTTCTTTAAAGCCAGCAGAGAACTTACACTCCAATATGCTATAGGGAAATCTGATGCAATATACTGTATTCATGGGAGTGACTATTCCATCATGGTCCCAGGTACGGCTCACTTACTCAAGGGCAGGAGATGATATAGGACATATATACCAGGGGCAGGATACTTAATGGGCTTTGTAGAATTGCATCTGCCACAAACTATCAGCAATTTCTGGGCATTGTATTTCTAATACATGCCCAAATCTGAACCTGTCTCTGTGTTTTTACTGCCACTCCCCTAACTCATACTATCAACATCTTCCTTTAATCCAATACCTTCCCACTCTCCATCTCTCTCTCTTTTTTTTTTTTATTGTTGGGGATTCATTAAGGGTACAATAAGACAGGTTACACTGATTGCAATTGTTAGGTAAAATCCCTCTTGCAATCACGTCTTGCCCCCATAAAGTGTGACACACACCAAGGCCGCACCCCACTCCCTCCGTCCCTCTTTCTGCTTTTCCTCCCCCCCCATAACCTTAATTGTCATTAATCGTCCTCATATCAAAATTGAGTACATAGGATTCATGCTTCTCCATTCTTGTGATGCTTTACTAAGAATAATGTCTTCCACTTCCATCCAGGTTAATACGAAGGATGTAAAGTCTCCATTCTTTTTAATAGCTGAATAGTATTCCATGGTATACATATACCACAGATTGTTAATCCATTCCTGGATTGGTGGGCATTTAGGCTGTTTTCACATTTTGGCGATTGTAAATTGAGCTGCAATAAACACTCTAGTACAAGTGTCCTTACGATAAAAGGATTTTTTTCCGGGCGGCGCCTGTGGCTCAGTCGGTAAGGCGCTGGCCCCATATATCGAGGGTGGTGGGTTCAAACCCGGCCCTGGCCAAACTGCAACCAAAAAATAGCCGGGCGTTGTGGCGGGCGCCTGTAGTCCCAGCTACTCGGGAGACTGAGGCAAGAGAATCGCTTAAGCCCAGGAGTTGGAGGTTGCTGTGAGCTGTGTGAGGCCACGGCACTCTACCAAGGGCCATAAAGTGAGACTCTGTCTCTACCAAAAAAAAAAAAAAAAAAGGATTTTTTTCCTTCTGGGTAGATGCCCAGTAATGGGATTGCAGGATCAAATGGGAGGTCTAGCTTGAGTGCTTTGAGGTTTCTCCATACTTCCTTCCAGAAAGGTTGTACTAGTTTGCAGTCCCACCAGCAGTGTAAAAGTGTTCCCTTCTCTCCACATCCACGTCAGCATCTGCAGTTTTGAGATTTTCTGATGTGGGCCATTCTCACTGGGGTTAGATGATATCTCAGGGTTGTTTTGATTTGCATTTCTCTAATATATAGAGATGATGAACATTTTTTCATGTGTTTGTTAGCCATTCATCTGTCATCTTTAGAGAAAGTTCTATTCATGTCTCTTGCCCATTGATACATGGGATTGTTGGCTTTTTTCATGTGGATTAATTTGAGTTCTCTATAGATCCTAGTTATCAAGCTTTTGTCTGATTGAAAATATGCAAATATCCTTTCCCATTGTGTAGGTTGTCTCTGCTTTGGTTATTGTCTCCTTAGCTGTACAGAAGCTTTTCAGTTTAATGAAGTTCAATTTGTTTATTTTTGTTGTTGCAATTGCCATGGCAGTCTTCTTCGTGAAGTCTTTCCCCAGGCCAATATCTTCCAGTGTTTTTCCTATGCTTTCTTTGAGGATTTTTATTGTTTCATGCCTTCAATTTAAGTTCTTTATCCATCTTGAATCAATTTTTGTGAGTGGGGAAAAGTGTGGGTCCAGTTTCAGTCTTTTACATGTAGACATCCAGTTCTCCCAACACCATTTATTGAATAGGGAGTCTTTCCCCCAAGGTATGTTCCTGTTTGGTTTATCGAAGATTAGGTGGTTGTAAGATGTTAGTTTCATTTCTTGGTTTTCAATTCGATTCCAAGTGTCTATGTCTCTGTTTTTGTGCCAGTACCATGCTGTCTTGACCACTATGGCTTTGTAGTACAGACTAAAATCTGGTATGCTGATGCCCCCAGCTTTATTTCTATTACTAAGAACTGCCTTAGCCATATGGGTTTTTTTCTGGTTCCATACAAAACGCAGAATCATTTTCTCCAAATCTTGAAAGTACGATGTTGGTATTTTGATAGGAATGGCATGCAACAGGTAGATTGCTTTGGGAAGTATAGACATTTTAACAATGTTGATTCTTCCCATCCATGAGCATGGTATGTTCTTCCATTTGTTAATATCCTCTGATATTTCCTTTCTGAGGATTTAATAATTTTCTTTATAGAGGTCCTTCACCTCCTTCGTTAGGTATATTCCTAGGTATTTCATTTTCTTTGAAACTTAATGGTAAAGAAGGTTGTGTCCTTAATTAGCTTCTCATCTTGACTGTGATTGGTGTATACAAAGGCTACTGACTTGTGGACATTGATTTTATATCCTGAAACTTTACTGTATTTTTTGATGACTTCTAGGAGTCTTGTGGTTGAGTCTTTGGGTTTCTCTAAGTACAAGATCACGTTGTCAGCAAAGAGGGAGAGTTTGACCTCCTCTGCTCCCATTTGGATTCCCTTTATTTCCTTGTCTTACCTAATTGTATTGGCTAGAACTTCCAGCACTATGTTGAATAGTAAAGGTGACAGAGGACAACCTTGTCTGGTTCCAGTTGTAAGAGGAAAAGCTTTCAGTTTTACTCCATTCAGTAAAATATTGGCTGTGGGTTTGTCATAGGCAGCTTCAATCAGTTTCAGAAATGTGCCACCTATGCCTGTACTCTTCAATGTTCTTTTTTTTTTTTCCCCCCCACCCCCTCTTCAATGTTCTAATTAGAAAAGGATGCTGGATTTTATCAAATGCTTTTTCTGCATCTGTGGAGAGGATCATGTGATTTTTATTTTTGCCTCTGTTAATATGGTGGATAACGTTTATGGACTTGCATATGTTAAACCAGCCTTGCATCCCTGGGATGAAGCCTACTTGATCATGATGCATGACTTTTTTGATGATAAGTTATAATCTACTGGCTAGGATTTTGTTGAGAATTTTTGCATCTATATTCATGAGTGAGATTGGTCTGAAATTCTCCTTTTTGTTTGGGTCTTTTCCTGGTTTTGGTATCAAGGTGATGTTTGCTTCATAGAATATGTTGGAGAGGATTCCTTCTTCCTCAATTTTTTGGAATAATTTCTGCAGTACAGGAATAAGCTCTTCCTTGAAGGTTTGATAGAATTCTGGAGTGAAGCCATCTGGCCAGGGCATTTTTTGGTTGGAAGATTTTTTATTGTTTCTTTGATCTCAGTGCTTGAAATTGGTCTGTTCAGGAGCTCTATTTCTTCCTGGCTGAGTCTAGGGAGAGGGTGTGATTCCAAATATTGATCCATTTCTTTCAGATTGTCACATTTCTGGGCATAGACATAGAGTTTCTGGTAGTATTCAGAGATGATCTCTTGTATCTCTGTGGGATTAGTTGTTATTTCCCCTTTATCATTTCTGATTGAGGTTACTAGAGATTTTACTTTTCTATTTCTCGTTAGTCTGGCCAATGTTTATCTATTTTATTTATTTTTTCAAAAAACCAACTCCTTGTTTCATTAATTTTCTGAATGATTCTTTTGTTTTCAATTTCATTGATCTCTGATTTTTTTTGGATATATCTTTTCTTCTACTGAGTTTAGGCTTAGATTGTTCTTCTTTTTCCAATTCCATAAGTTGGCTTGTGAGATTGTTGATGCACTCTCTTTCTGTTTTTTGAATGTAGGCATCTAAAGCGATGAGTTTTCCTCTCAAAAGTGCTTTTGCAGTATCCCATAGGTTTTGGTAGCTTGTGTCTTCATTGTTGTTATGCTCAAGGAAGTTAATGATTTCCTGTTTTATTTCTTCCTGCACCCATCTGTTATTCAACAGAAGATTGTTTAATTTCCATGCCTTTGTGTGGGGTCGAGTATTTTTGTTAGAGTTGAGTTCCACCTTTATTGCCTTATGGTCTGAGAAGATACAAGGTAAAATTTCAATTCTTTTGATTCTGTTGATATTTGTTTTGTGTCCCAGGATATGATCAATTTTGGAGAATGTTCCATGGGGTGATGAGAAGAATGTATATTCTTTATCTTTGGGGTGGAGTGTTCTATATGTGTCTGTCAAGCACAGTTGTTCTAGGGTCTCATTTAAATCTCTTATATCTTTGTTTAATTTCTGTTTAGAGGATCTGTCCAGCTCTGTAAGAGGTGTGTTAAAGTCCCCTGTTATTATGGTATTATCAGATATCATATTGCTCAGACTGAGTAAGTTCTGTTTCAAGAATCTGGGAGCATTTAAATTGGGTGCATAAATATTTAGAATTGAAACATCTTCTTTTCGTATTTTTCCCTTGACCAATATAAAGTGACCATCTTTGTCTTTTTTGACTTTAGTTGCTTTAAATCCACATGAATCTGAAAATAAGATTGCAACTCCTCTTTTCTTCTGAATGCCTTTTGCCTGAAAAATTGTCTTCCAATCCTTGATTTGGAGCTTTAATTTGTCTTTTGAAGCCAGGTGTGTTTCTTGCAGACAGCTAATGGATGGCTTGTGTTTTTTAATCCAGTCAGCTAATCTATGTCTCTTCAGTGGGGAATTCAAGCCATTAACATTTATTGAGATAATTGATAAGTGTGGTAGTATTCTATTCATCTTATTTTGTGAGAGTCCATTGCTTAGTTTTATCTTTTGCATCAGTATGGAGGTTAAGTTCTGTCCTTTAATTTCTGACTTCTTACTTTGCTGCTGATCCAGTGTGGTGGTCAGTATGCAGAACAGGTTGAAGTATTTCCTGTAGAGCCGGTCTTGTTGTGGCGAATTTCCTCAATGTTTATATATCCGTAAATGATTTGATTTCTGTGTCAATTTTTAAGCTTAGCTTAGCAGGGTACAGAATTCTGGGCTGCAAATTGTTCTGTTTAAGTAGATTAAAGGTAGATGAGCATTGTCTTCTTGCTTGGAAAGTGTCATTAGAGAAGTCTGCGGTCACTCTGATCGATTTGCCCCTGTAGGTCAACTGGCGCTTATTCCTGGCCCCTTGCAGAATCTTTTCTTTTGTCTTGACTTTGGACAGGTTCATCACAATGTGTCTTGGAGAAACTTGGTTAGAGTTGAGGCGACCTGGGGTCCGATATCCCTCTGAAAGCAGTGTGTCAGAATCTTTGGTGATATTTGGGAAATTTTCTTTTATAATATTCTCTAGTATGGCTTCCCTTCCTCTGGGGCATTCTTCTTCCCCTCCTGGGATTCCTCTATCTCGTATGTTGGAACGCTTCATAAAGTCCCATAATTCTGACAGTGAACGTTCTGCTTTCTCTCTCTTCTTTTCTGCCTCTTTTACTATCTGAGTTATCTCAAGAACTTTGTCTTCTACCTCTGAAATTCTTTCTTCTGCATGGTCTAACCTGTTGCTGATACTTTCCATTGCATCTTTAAGTTCCCTAATTGACTGTTTCAGTTCCTTCAGCTCTGCTATATCCTTTTTATATTCTTCATATCGTTCATCTCTTATTTGATTGTTTTTGGATTTCCTTTTGGTTATTTTCCACTTTATTAGCAGTTTCCTTCATTGTGTCCATCATTTCTTTCATTGTTTTCAACATGTGTATTCTAAATTCCCTTTCTGTCATTCCTAACATTTCTTTATATGTGGAATCCTCTGCAGTAGCTACCTCATGGTCCCTTGGTGGGGTTGTTCTGCATTGGTTCTTCATGTTGCCTGGGGTTTTCTGCTGATTCTTCCTCATTAGTGATTTTTTTTATCTGTTTCCTTGCCAACATTGTTCCTTTCACTTCCTCTTGCTCTTTAAGTTCTTGTGCCTGTGGACTAAGGGTTAGATGAATCCTTTTGGTACAGGACCAGAAGGGTGAGAAGATGGAAGAGCAAGAAAGGGATGAAAGAAAGGAGGACCGAGTGAAAAGAAAAAAAAAAATAGAGAAAGGAGAGGGGGTGGGTCTCTCTACATTTTCCTTCCTACACCATCATCCAAGGCTAGCCAGAGTGAGATGATGCTGTTAACCTTCTCAAAATCTTCAACAACATCTTATTTCATTAATTTCCAATCCAATTTTTCTGCCAACTACCTACTCCCCAGATCTTATTTATTTGGGGTGGGAAAGAGGTTGGTAGATTACTTATAATTATCCTACAGTTTAAAAAGACAAAAGCAAAATATGAACTATATGGTGACCTTATTACCAATTTTAGCTTACATAAAATAATTACAGTGTTTTTGTTTATAATTTTTTTGAGTGTGATACTTTATATATATATTTTTTGAGACACAGTCTCACTCAGTTGCCCTGGGGTTGAGTGCCATGGCATCATAGCTTACAGCAACCTTAAATTCTTGGCCTCAATTAATCCTCTTGCCTCAGCCTCATGGGTAACTGGGACTACAGATGCCCATCCCAACACCTGTCTATTTTTCAGAGATGGGGTATTTTTCTTGCTCAGGCTGGTCTTGAACTCCTGAGCTCAGGTGATCCACCTGCTTCAGCCTCCCAAAGTGCTAGGATTATAGGTGTGAGCACTCTCCAGGATGAAGTCCAGTTCCCTCCTACATGTCCTTCAGTAGAAAATATTTTCTCTCCTTCCATCTTTCTCATTTCTTCTGCTGCAAACAATGCAGTCCTTTGTCGATTACTTTTAATTTTGCATTATATTATTAGTTAGTCTTTCCTCAGTGTCAGAAGATGAGGATGGTCTTCCTCTCTTGAATTTCTGTTCCTCACATTGCTCACAAGCTGAGTGATGAGATTCCTCCTGTAAGAAAGGTGTATCTGCACTTTTTCTCCACTCTCATTCTTTTTTTTTTATTAAATCTTAGCTGTGTACATTAGTAAGATCATGGGGCACCATACACTTGGTTCATAGACCGTTTGACACATTTTCATCACACTTCCTGGCATTTTCTTAGTTATTTTGCTAAGACCTTTAATTAAGTAAAGAATGTAGCTGTCACGGCTGAAACTCCATCAGCCAGAAGAATTTTCCACCATTTGTAGGACCTCCTTGTAAATACATAACATCTGCAGTACTGATCAGCTCTGTCCATTCCCCAGAAAATTTGTGTATTCCAAACTAACTATGGATTTTTCAAATCAAACAGGCTATTTATTCCTATAACCAGTGATTAACTGTGTTTGAGAATCAAATAATGTACTTAGCCTTGTCACTAGCCTCTTGTCAAGGAATGAGAGGCACATCATTTTCATATCACATTAATAGGCACATAATTCCTATTTCTGAAATGTTTTATTTTTCAGACACTTAAAAAAATCCTTCCTAGGAGCCATAACTCTTGCTGTTATATGTATTTTCATTTTAGGCATTTCCCAAGCAAGTTGAGGTCTTGTGTAGAAATTGTAAGTGTAGATGTGATAGCCTGAACCACTTGTATGTGCTTGCAAATCTGTGCCAAATGAATCACTATTTAAGACATAAATATTTAATCAGGATGAATAAGACTTTCTGTTGTTGTCTTAACATCAGAGGGAATGTGAAAAATCATATAACCATTGTCTGAATCACACAAGCCAAAAATTCATAGGCCTCATTTTGTGGGCTTCTTCAGATTGTAGCACTTCCTTCCTTTGAAACCTTTTGTGCTCTCATCTATAGCCACATTTCTTCCTGTACATAAAGTTCTTTGCATTTATTGTCAGTATACTCACTAACATTCTTCACCTTGCTCCCTTGGGTACACACACTCCTTTGATCTGTGACAGGAGGAATTAAATGCAGCATCCAAAATATTTGGGAAAAAAGGAGACAAGAGACAACATTCTTGAAGAACGGGGTTCAGTTTAGCCAAACTTCAGTAAAATAGTCAACCAACTGTGCCTTCAAATTCAGAGCCATGTTCAGTATTATACCAAATAACACCTTCACTTCTTCTGATGAAACATCCTTCCATGAGTGCCACATGGAGTATTTTGTTAGTAGAGTCACTTCCTGTGTTTTTTCCACTGCATACATATTTGTTGTAGTCACAATTTCACCAATGAGATCATCTGAGAAAAAGAGCTGGAAATGTTCAAGTTCAGTTTTTGGCTGAGCACTTTGAGGAAGGGTGAATCCCTACTGTGTGACAGGATATGGGAAATTTGTAAGATCACCATTGTAATCTTGTTATATGTTGTGTGTTATCACTTTCTTGCTCATCACTAGCTTCAGATTCTTGGAAATAACATCACCATATACAGGAAGAGTTTCTTCGTGCTCACTTTCATCACTAAACTCTCCTTCAAACTCACTGTCCTCAAAAATCTACACTGCAATATCATCACCACTTACACACCTTCTCCCTGCCATTTTCCTATAAGCACAACTGTGCAAATACTATGCCTGATCACCTGTTCACATCATGGCCTGCCAAAAACCAGAAAAAGTAGACCCATGCTGGCTCACTGGTATATGGAGTTCATACTACATGAGGAAATGCTTCAGACAGTCTCCCACAGCAGAGTGGGTAAACAAATTACAACAAAAAAAAAGTGTTGGACATTTTTCAACAGCAGAATGGAAAAGGAAAATTATTATGTCCTACATGGTCCAATATGGGATTGGAAAGGATTGTAAAAACCAAATCCACACTTTTTTCCAATATCCAGAAAGTCACTGTACTGTCAATCCCCGCCTACCTCATATTTTGTTTCCTGGGCTCTAGCTACCATAACCTATATGTTTTTCTATTTCTCAAATAAGCCAAAGTTGTTCCCTTCCCTTGCCTTTGCATATGCTCTGAAACACTTTTCACTTGCTCTGGGAAAATTTCTTTGGCTATTTGTGTCTCAGCTCACATATCATGTTTCTAGAAAAGTCCTTCTGATGATGTAAAGGCACAGTCATTCATTTCAGTCCTTCTGAATTACATTAGTCTGTTTATCAGAAATATACTGTCTATGTGTTTATACATTATTTGTGTGCCCGAAGTAGGATGTTAGATCTATGAGGCCTGGGAATTGCATCTATTTCCTTCACTGGTATATCCTCAGTACCTAGTATGATACATACTATGTTTTATGCTGAGTATATGCTTAATAAATATTATGTGCTACATAAAATAAATAAAACTGGAGAATATGTTATTTTAAAAGGATTCCAAGTTGAGTGCAGTGGCTCACACCTATAATCCTAGCACTCTGGGAGGTCAGGGTGGGAGGAACCTGTGAGTTCAGAAGTTGGAGACCAGCCTGAGCAAGAGTGAGACTCCATCTCCACTAAAAAAAGAGAAAATTAGCTGGGTGCAAGTGATGCATGTCTGTAGTCCCAACTACTTGGGCGGCTGAGAGAGGAGGATCATTTGATCCCAGGAGTTTGAGATGGCAGTGAGCTGTGCACTAGCCTAGGTGACAGAACAGTACCCTGTCTCAAAAAAAAAAAAAAGACTCCAACTTCGAGGTCATTTTCTAATGTGGAAAACTATATATACATACATGCATGTACATGTACACACATACTGTCTTTAAATTATTTGTCTAAAGGTAGAGTACTTAAGAATAATATTAAAGTATCCTATTTAATAATATTAAAATTGACCTTGGACTCTGGAATAAAATTGTTCCTGCAGAAACAATTTTGTCATCACTTCCCCTATTGGTGGCCTGATATTTTTGCAATGAACATCTGGCAATTTCTCTCCTGTGATGAATATCCTGCTTCAGAATTGTAGTTGGTTCTTGGTAGCAATAATAAAAATCCTTATTGCAGAGACTGTACAAGTGGGAGTCTACTTAATAGCTTTGGATTAATTCTTTTGCCACTAACCACAAACTAATCAGCTTCTTCAAAAGAGATTCCTAGCTAGCTGGGGACATCTCAGTGGGGAAGATGCCATGGCACACTAGCTGGTTGCTGGTTCCAGTGTGAGGTCACAGTCGTGAGGGTCCTGAGTTAATATGGCACAAATGGGAGGAACACAGTTAATTTACCTTGAATGTGATCTTTGAGAACTTGATCTGGTTTGGCTTCAGGTGATCCAAATAATTCCAGTATCTTCCAGGTCTTTCCCTGAAGTCCCTCAGAACCTGGCTGAAAACAATATGCCTGATGACATTTTCTGTGGCCTGATTGCTGAGTTAAACTTCTATATACAGCTTAGGAAATTTAAGAGCCTCTGGCTGGAGGGCTAAAATGTAACAGGAATGCTTAGGAACCTTTTGTATGCTTGATTTGTTTTACAGTGTTTTTGGTCTTTAGTTTTGATTGGATTGTTTTACTGAAACATGAAGGGCATTTGGAAGGCAAGAAAGTGAATAGGACACATTTGCAACAATATGCCCTAAAGCAACATCTTAATGTCAGAAGTAAATTATAACAACTTACATTACTGATGACATACATTGTAATTCAATGCCAGGGGAACTGAATCAAGGTTGTTCTTACTATGATATAAAAAGAGTTTTCTTTGTATCTTTGCAGCCAGATGAAGACCTTTATTGATGAAAATGGTATCAACAAAAGGTAATAGAAGAAAATACATATCTCCTGTAATGCATGAAAACATTTTTTTCTGAACCTTCCCAATGCCTTTGCATCAATTTCACTGAAAATGTTCTTTACTTCTCAGACAGCATGGGATGAGTTTCTTTCAGTATTATATATGTTCCTCCCAAGATGTCAAAAGGAATTATATCTAGAGTTTGATCTGATCCATTCCTGATGTAAGTATTCAAATGATAATGCAAGAAGCAGTGATGACAGAAAATAATGCTTATGACTGTTACAATTGTTAGGAGACTAAGTAGTTTAGATATATTTGCTTGCATAGTCTTTAGCTTCTTCAAAAAAGAAAAAGAAAACTTTGCATGTTTTCCCTACTTTAAAAAAAAAATGTATTTAAAAAATGTGTTCGTATTTTAAAAAGTCTAGGCCAGGCCTGAATTAGCTCTCAAAGTATTAATGAAATTCTTAGGTAATTCATGAAAATTTATTATTACTATGAAAATATTAACATGAGATGAGGCCACATGAGAAAAACATGGAAACATCAAAGGATTATTGTCCAATGAAAATAGTGAATCACATATTTTTTCATTGTAGAGTGTATAGAACCTAAGGATCAAGTATGATATTCTACATCAATTACAATATATTTGGTAATTGCCAAACCTCAATTACAGTCACTTTATTTGTGTGTGTGTGTGTATGCACATGTATGTATGTGTATGTGTGCACACATGCATACATGCACACAGAGGCAGCTGAATTAGGCCAGGGTCTCTGGCACACCTAAACTGCTGAGGGTGCCCAGTATTAAATAAAGATGGCCCAAAGATCAGCCATCTTTATTCAGCTTTGGCCCCACTAGATAAATGCAATGACTTGAAATCTTAAGGGACATCCATCGCTTTTCTTTTCTTTTAATTTCAGTAAACTATCCCAACTGTTACATTGGTTTGCCAACTCTGGTGGTATTCCCAGGACCCAATAAAAAATCCTAGAGGTCAGAATTGAAAGAAATTTGGAGATCATCTAGAACACTGTGTCAGCCATAGTGGTATACCTCCAGGAGAAAAACAACTAATAATATCCATCACATCATATATTATGAGTATATACAACAATGATGATCTAAAATATGTCAGTGGCTGTGCTGATATCCTTGGGTCCCTGGAAAACCTAGAAGGGGAATAGACTCTTTGCTTGTCTTCCTTCTGATCTAAGGATAGACTTATGACTCCTTACTCTCGCAGTGAGGTGCTAGGAGAGGTGAAGTTCTTTTACATCTGGATAATGGGTCTTTGACCATAAACAGATGCAGATCCACGTGTGGGAATGAGGTGACATTTGCATGTATGTCAGAAAGAAAATGCATTGGTTGGGACTTATAGCACATTTCATGAAATGTCAAAGTTGTGCAGCCTCTGAATGTTTTGAAATGATATTAAGTCAGACAACATTACCTGTAGAAAAATGGCAGATTAGAGTCAGGAGGACTGGAGTCTAGCTGTGAATTTATCAAAACCACTTAATACTAGTCATACAAGTCTACTATCACATAGGCATCTATGTCGTATGAGATAGTAAAGAAAGGTATCATTCAGCTGTTTTTCTAATGAGGTGCCCTAATGACACCTTTTCTAATGAGGTGCCTTTTCTAATGACTTACTGACTTAAGGTAACACAGTCAATGGAAATCAACTTTCCCTTTATATCTATAGCCTTGCACGTTCTGTAGAAAATACATTCATTCTACACCAGAGGCACTTATGAAGTAAGGCAGGGTACAATGCCATAGGTTTGTAAGGGACTATGAAATCATCTAGGCCAATGTGTACAAGTGGTTTGCTGGTCTACACACAGGCATGGAGTTTGGGTTGTTGGAATGTTGTTCTTTATATTGAGCCACAAGTGGACTTGACAAACACATGAAGTTTGAGTATTACTATCCTGCTGAGCAGACCAGTGCAATAACTACACCCTTTTTGTCAAAGACACTACCACCAGACATCATTACAGGTTCTGCATTTGACATCTGTGCTATAAGCAAGTGTAGTCATCATTGTGGGAAAACTTGACATACTGGGTTTTATAAATGTTTGCTATGGTTTGAATGTGCCCTCCAAATATCATGCATTGGAAACTTCATCCTTGATGTGACAGTATTGAGAGGTAATACTTTTAAGAAGTAATTGGATTATGGATGGATGAGTAAATAGATTAGTGAGTATCCTAGGAATGGAGCTGATGGCTTTATAAGAAGTGGCTTTATAAGAGGAAGAGAGACCTAAACAAGTACACAGGCAAGCCCAGACGCAGGACTCCATACAGAGTACTCCCTAGGAGAAGACCATTACCAGATGCCAAACCATGCCATTGGCCTCTCCAGCCTCCAGAATTGTATGAAATATTTTTAAAAAATAAATTACTAGCTTTAGGTATTTTGTCATAAGTAACAGAAAATGGACTACCACAATATTAAATGAGGTCATAGAATTGAAATTGATTTATTAATTCTAGAATCCTACTATATGGATGAATGTTTGAAATTATTATAACCATTCTGAAGTGCAGGGAGGTCATCAAGAAAAAAAGATGATAACAAAATTCCAAATTAGGTTTGTTGACTACTTTAACATTTCTCAGTCCTGTAATTCTCTGTAGATAAATAGAGTGGTCTCTGCATCTGTATTTATGAGGCAATTCTTAAAATCCTTGTAGAAATACTGATTGTCTCTTAAATAAGAACTATACCTGCTTTGTGTATGTGACATAATATCTCCTACTTGACCTTACTGTTTCTCTGTTTGTTAAATGTTGGTCTTATCACCATTAATATCTGCCATTGCCAAACAAAAAGGGTGAAGATAAAATTTTAAAGTTATTTCACCGAAAGCTCTGAATTCCTTCACAACCATTTGAAAAATCTAATCAGATTGACTTTTATTTAGAATATTGTTATATATTAAAAAAAATTCAATGATGGTAGACAAAATTTGCTTTTCCATAGTAACACTGTAAGTCCTAATTACAGGATCATATTACCTCATTGGTTAAAAATTTTGCAGAAAGATCTTATAACTGAGCCTTTTTTCACTTTTAACAAGAAAGAAAATTAATGCATTATGCTTGCATAACACTTTGTACAGTACAAAGCAGTTTTACGTGTTATTTAATCTCTACATAATAACTCCGGGAAGGTGTAGGACAGGCATATTGAGGCAGATATTTCATCTAGGAAAGCCCAAGAGACTTGCCCTAGGCTGCACTGTTTCCTAGCAAATAGCAAGGCTTCTACTTAAACCAAGCACCTCTGACCTCAAAGTCTATGCTCTTCATCTCCCAGCACAATCATCATCTCTCACACATCATATTCTTGCCATGGTATCTGTGATTTTCTTTGTTTGGAAGATTTTGTCTGAGAATTGGGTTGTTATTACATGGTTTTGAATAAGCTACAGGTCACTGTGCTCTCTGTTACTTCACTGACAGTAATTGTAAAATGTCTGGTGCCACAGTGGCTTTTAAAAGATATTATTAGCCTATCATTCAAAAACAGGGAAATAAAAGGATTTTTCTGCTTTATACATATGTGAGAAGCAGAAGACAGTCTCCTTGCCAAAGAAGTTGGCTACACATAAATCTAATTAGAAAATAACTATAGCTTGAATTTAATGAGTAATAAATTTTCCTTTAATTGATCTGGTTTTTGTTTATAAATGTTAAAACATACCACATGACTATTTTCTGCTTAGCTAGTAAGGACTTGGAAATTCTGCTTTCTTTCTGGGCTAATATAGACTGACATATTATAATTAATGTTTTTAGCCAGTCATCTGAAAAGGTGATGTTGTTTTCATTCATTTATCTCCAAATCTTTGACTTCCTTTTTTTGGAACCAGAATTCTTCTCACACTACATTCAACCAAAAAAAAAAAAAAAAGAAAAAGAATAAAGTGAAGATTCAGGTGTATTTAAGTATTCAAGTATATGAGATTTTGTGTCTACCTGTTGTCATTAATTTTTACATCAGTAACAATCAAATATATTTGTATTCTGGAAATTGTATGCAACAAATTTCTATTAAGGATAAACAAGCATTAAGTTTAATAAAGAATCCTCTAAAGTGTCTTATTTTTATCTGTCTATGCTTACTGTGTCTGTGTGTTAGTTGGGGAGATGGGGGAGGTGAATTTTTTTTTGAGTGATGCTGATAGAGAAATGTGAAGAAGACTCATTTAGCCAGATTAAAGTCTACCCATAGCCTAAATTAATTTTCTGAAATGTCCATGTGCATAGTTTTAATTCCTTCTCCAAGATTTTTTCAAACCAGTGTAGGTCCATTTACTCCTAAACGAAGTAGTATTGTGTTTAGGAAGATGGTTATGTGTAATGGAATGTGCAGTTGTACAGGTTTGTACTAATTAAAGAGAAAAAAACATGAATTCATTAGGAAGTATTTGTAAGACAGGCAGGGTTTCCCACCCAAGTTCTGATGACTTTGAGAAAAGCAGAGTCTGTTTCTATATGGCAATAAAGTCACCCTCCAGCTGGTTGATTTTCTTTGTTATTTTAAATAGCCTGTAGGAGACTTTCCACATGAGAAAGGCTGATCTGATGGAAATACTCATCAAAGTATTTACATTTTTAATAACTTGCTGATAAATTATCAAAATCAAACTCAAAGGCAATGACACAAGTTCTGAAATAGCATCAACCATACAAAATCTCCCTAAAAAGAAAAGCCCGGGATCAGATGGCTTCACGTCAGAATTCTACCAAACCTTTAAAGAGGAACTAGTACCTATATTACTCAACCTGTTCCAAAATATAGAAAAAGAAGGAAGACTACCAACCACGTTCTATGAAGCAAACATCACCCTGATCCTCAGACCAGGAAAAGACCCCAAAGAAAAGAAAATTATAGACCAATATCACTAATGAATATACATGCAAAAATATTCAACAAGATCCTAACAAACAGAATCCAGCAACATATCAAACAAATTATACATCATGACCAAGTCAGTTTTATCCCAGGGTCTCAAGGCTGGTTTAATATATGTAAATCTATAAATATAATTCAGCACATAAAAAAATTAAAAAACAAAGGCCATATGATTCTCTCAATTGATGCAGAAAAAGCTTTTGATAATATCCAGCATCCCTTCATGATCAGAACACTTAAGAAAATTGGTATAGAAGGGACATTTCTTAAACCGATAGAGGCCATCTACAGTAAACCCACAGCCAATATCATACTGAATGGAGTTAAACCTGAAATCATTTCCACTCAAATCAGGAACCAGACAAGGCTGCCCATTGTCTCTACTGCTCTTTAACATTGTAATGGAAGTTTTAGCCATCGCAATTAGGGAAGAAAAGGCGATCAAGGGTATCCATATAGGGTCAGAAGAGATCAAACTTTTGCTCTTAGCAGATGATATGATTGTATATCTGGAAAACACCAGAGATTCTACTACAAAACTCTTAGAAGTGATCAAGGAATACAGCAGCATCTCAGGTTACAAAATCAACATTCATAAACCGGTACCATTTATATATACCAACAATAGTCAAGCTGAAAAAGCAGTTAAGGACTCTATTCCATTCACAGCAGTGACAAAGAAGATGAAATATATGGGAGTGTATCCAACAAAGGACGTGAAAGATCTCTATAAAGAGAACTATGAAACTCTAAGAAAAGAAATAGCTAAAAATGTTAACAAATGGAAAAACATACCAGGCTCATGGCTGGGAAAATCAACATTGTTAAAATGTCCATACTACCCAAAGCAATATATAATTTTAATGCAATCCCTGTCATACTTTAAAGATCTTGGAAAAAATAATACTTCATTTTATATGGAATCAGAAAAAACCTTGAATAGCCAAGACATTACTCAGAAATAAAAACAAAGCAGGAGGAATTATGCTACCAGAGCTCAGACTACACTATAAATCGATAGTGATCAAAACAGCATGGTACTGGCACAAAAACAGAGAAGTAGATGTCTGGAACAGAATAGAGAACCAAGAGATGAATCCAGCTACTTACCATTATTTGATCTTTGACAAGCCAATTAAAAACATTCAGTGGGGAAAAGATTCCCTATTTAACAAATGGTGCTGGGTGAACTGGCTGGCGACCTGTAGCAGACTGAAACTGGACCCACACCTTTCACCATTAACTAAGATATACTCTCACTGGATTAAAGATTGAAACTTAAGATGTGAAACTATAAAAATACTAGAAGAGAGTGCAGGGAAAACCCTCAAGGAAATCAGTCTGGGTGAGTACTTTATGAGGAGGACCACCCGGGCAATTGAAGCAGCTTCAAAAATACACTCCTGGGACCTGATCAAACTAAAAAGCTTCTGCTCAGCCAAGAACACAGTAAATAAAGCAAGTAAACAGCCCTCAGAAGGGGAGAAGATATTTGCAGGTTATGTCTCCAACAAAGGTTTAATAACCAGAATCCATAGAGAACTTAAACATATAAGCAAGAAAAGAACAAGTGACCCCATCACAGGCTGGGCAAGGGACTTGAAGAGAAACTTCTCTGAAGAAGACAGGTGCATGGCCTACAGATATATGAAAAAATGCTCATCATCTTTAATCATCAGAGAGACGCAAATCAAAACTACCTTGAGATACCATCTAACTCCAGTAAGATTAGCCCATATCACAAAATCCCAAGACCAGAGATGTTGGCGTGGATGTGGAGAAAGGGAACACTTCTACACTGCTGGTGGGGATGCAAATTAATACATTCCTTTTGGAAAGATGTTTGGAGAACACTTAGAGATCTAAAAATAGATCTGCCATTCAATCCTATAATTCCTCTACTAGGTATATACCCAGAAGATCAAAAAAATCACATTATAACAAAGATATTTGTACCAGAATGTTTATTGCAGCCCAATTCATAATTGCTAAGTCATGGAAAAAGCCCAAGTGCCCATCAATCCACGAATGGATTAATAAATTGTGATATATGTACACCATGGAATATTATGCAGCTTTAAAGAAAGATGGAGACTTTAGCTCTTTCATGTTTACATGGATGGAGCTGGAACATATTCTTCTTAGTAAAGTATCTCAAGAATGGAAGAAAAAGTATCCAATGTACTCGGTCCTACCATTAAACTAATTTATGGCTTTCATATGAAAGCTATAACCCAGTTATATCCTAAGAATATCGAGTAGGGGGAGAGGGAGAGGAGGGAGGGGGGAGGATGGACAGAGGGAGGGTGATTGGTGTGATTACACCTGCAATGCATCTTACAAGGGTACATGTGAAACTTAGTAAATGTAGAATATAAATGTCTTAACACAATAACTAAGAAAATGCCAGGAAGGCTATGTTAACCAGTGTGATGAAAATGTGTCAAACTGTTTATAAAACCAGTGTGTGGTGCCCCATAATCGCATTGATGTACACAGCTATGATTTAATATTAATAAAAAAATAAATGTATTAAAAAAAGGAGACAGAAAAGACAGAGGTATACACCACAAAAAAAGAGTATAATTAAGTTTACAAGTTATTTAAAGTTACTTTAAAGTGTATTATTGTGGATGTTTACCATTAGATTCTATGGCACATAATCACAAATTACTATTTTTCATTGTTTTGGAAGAACCTTCTTATATGTGTTTAAGTTCATAGTCATAACATTCCAAGAAAAGTGTGGCACAAAGTGGAATGAGCAGTGGGGTAGGGACATCACCCAAACCATCACTAACTGTTCATTGCTTCCCTTATCTGACTACCATCTTATTCTTATTATAATCAGATTGTAGTACAGTTGTTCATATATTTATTCATTAAAGTGAATGTTTATTATGGAAACGGGTTTTTTTTTCCTGAAATCTCTACTTGATCTAATACATGGCATTGATTATGTTATACGCAGGACATAGTAGCCAAATCATCAGTTGTAGTGAAGGGAACCCTCTCACTATACCAAAACCTCAAACTGTAATAACTGATCATTGTAAAATTCAAACACAAAAGCTTCCAGATTTTGGAAAGCTGGCTCAGTATTTAGAAAATATTAATACTTTTATGGTTGTATCAGCTGTATTTGCCCAATTCTCCCAAACCAGTCTTCTTGACAATCTACCAGTTGAAGTTTTCCTGACTATGCAGTTAATCTATTGGCAAAAGATTATAAGCAAAAGATAATCTTAAAGGGAAAGCAAAGGTTTTTTTTTTTTTTCTCATAAACCCGTATTTTCAGTTGACTAAATTTGTTTAAGCAATCTATTTCATTCAGTATAACCATTTTGATATTCATCCATACTGAACATGAATCAACAGTTCATTCCTTTTTATGGCTGAGTATTATTTCATCATAAGGTCGTATCACTATTTATCAATTTAAACTATTGATGGACATCAAACTATTTAAAATTAAGCTGCCCAAATTATACTTCCCGTTTGATCCTTCAATCCCATTACTAGGCATCTATCCAGAAGGAAAAAAAAAAAAACCCTTTTATCAAAGGGACATTTGCACTAGATTATTTATTGCAGCTCAATTTATAATAGCCAAAATGTGGAAACAACCTAAATGCCCACAACCCAGGAATGGAATAGCAAACTGTGGTTTACATATACCAAGGAATACTACTATTCAACCCCTAAAAAAGATGGAGATTTTACATCTTTTGTATTAACCTGGATGGAGCTGAAACATTCTTCTTAGCAAAGTATCCCAAGAATGGAGAAGCAAGAATCCAATGTACTTAATACTAATATGAAGCCAGTAGACCATCTTATATGTGCCCACATAAGAAAAAAACTCAAATCAATTCAAGATGGGGGCAGGGGAATGAGGGAGGGGGAAGAAGGGAGGACAGGAGGGAAGAGTGTGCTCCCACTTAATGGGCATTAGTGGGTATGGCACACCTCTGGAAGAGGGACATAATAATAATAAGGACTCTACCTAAAAATACAAACATTATAACCTAATTCTTTGTACCCCCAAATTTATCTGAAACAATAAAACAAATTAAGCTGCTGCCGCACCCCCGGCATCTAGCCGTGGTGAGGTGGCGCTGTCCGCGTTGTAAAACACGTGGTTAGGTGGTCTGTGCTCCCCGGAGCGATACCCCCAGCCCCCCTGGTATGCGACAGCAGCGCAGAAGTTGCCTAGCATACTTTTTGATGAACGTAATGACTCACGAGGTGCGGCATAGAAGCCTAAGAAACCTTTACCCTGAAACCTGTTTGTTGAGTTGTATGCCTGATTGTTACCTGATTGTTTTAAGAAACCAAGAATAAACATAATGACTTACTGATCCATAATCACACATAGCCGATGGAGACTCAATGTCTCCAGGGGAACGATGCAGGAGCACGCTCCCACCATAAATGTCAGTGAATTGAGACAATGCATTGAGACAATGCAGGAACAGCAAACAAGATGCTCCATCTAGATATGTACTTACACCACCCACAGCCACCCACGACTTAAAACTTTCCACATACCTTTACATTTCATATATTTCCTAGTACTATAATCACTTACATAATTTACACATATATGAAATCTTTTAATCACATTAGAAGCAAATAATTTGTGAATTATTACTAATACTAGTAGTTATAAAGAAAGAATTTTCACGTTTTAAACTCTAACCTTTAAAGCATTTACTTAGATAAGGGGAAGTGAAAGACACAACTGATAACCAGCAACCTTTGTTCCCCCTCGCGGGCAGAACCCCTTGCGGACAGGATATTGTTTAAGTGAGATGGTCAAATACTCACATCTACAAGGTTAGATATTAACTTGTAAAGCTCAGCAAGTTGTAAAAATACCTTTTGTAATTTGTAATGCTTTGTCAAAAATGTATAAAAACCAATCTTAAAATTCAGTAAAGTACAGCTGCTTTCTTCATCACTCGTGGTGTGTGGCAGTTTGTCATTCCATCCTGCGTCGACCTTTCAATCAACCTGTGCCGTTCGCCCTGAGCACCCTCAAACTGAGGCCCATCGACTGGCGGTCCGCGACAAGCTGCTATAAGCATTTATTACACATTATTTTTTGACTTTCTTCTAGGTATCTAAGTATTTAGCTATCTTACACAGTTATTACCATTCATTGTTTTCTCTCCCCAGCAAAATTCAATTATATGTCACATTATGAAGTTATTTTAATACTCAGTATGCACTGTTTTTACTATACAACATTGTTTATTGCTGAGCTGAATAGTAGGGATGATTAATTTTACTTTCTCATATAATTTTTGTTAATAGTTACTTCACTTTTTCCATGTGTTTATTCTTCTATAAACCTATAACTCTTTCTGAACATCCATTAGCCCCTCAATACCATTTTGCCTATGGCAGGCTGTAATGTATACTCTATTATTTCTGTTTTGTCACTGTGCGCACCCCTCTGGGAACTTGTCTGCCCTCCTCCACCCTGGACGCTCTCCTGGGCAGCTGCACAGCTGTGTTCCCATTGCTCCCTTGTTCTGAGAGTTTCCTACACTTCCCTTCTGGGTCAGAGCTCTATTTCTCATGCATTTCTCTTTTACCTTTATTTTGGTGAGTCATACTCTCCAGTATATCCTTGAGGTAAGCACTTGGGGAAGAGGGTGAATATTTATATTTTTGCACATCTGGAAAGTCTTTCTTTCATCCAGTTTGCTGAGAAAGAATTGCTGGTTGAAAGTTATTTTTACTCAGCATCATCAAAGCATTGTCCATTGTTTTCTAACTTGTCAATGAAACAAGCAACACCACTCTATATTCTTTATTTTGTGTGTGCGACCAATTTGTTTTTCCATGTAAAGTATTTTTAGCATCTTTCCTTTATTCCTTATGCTCCAAAATTTTGGAATTATTTGCATTGTTAGATTTATTTTTCTGAGCATCCCTTTAATCAACAGTAATGTATCCTTTTTTTCTGAAACATTATCTATTAGTATTTCTTTGATATTCCCACATACACACACACACACACACACATATAAACTATGCTATTTTTGTTTTTTTCTCTCTTTTGGAGTTTCTACAACCAGGTCATTATTGACCTTGTGAAGCCCTGCTATTTAACCATTTTATCAACAAAATTGAAGTTACAGATGGTTCAATCCAATAGATCTACTAATAAATATATTTGTTAGTATATGACAATTAAATTCAGAGACTCATTCTAGAAAAAGTGCTGATACCTCACTGCTGAATATCACTATAGTCACCTTCAAAGTATTCCCTTTGGGAAACTATGCTCTGACATTAGCACCTAGTCCGCCTTCAAAGCAATTTTGGAACTCTTCTGGAATAACCATCAGGAGTTTCATAACATTGCACACAAAACCGCATAACAAAAGTGAACGCCACATGGCAAGACACAACCACACAGTGACACGAACACATCTGTGAGACACTGATATGTCAAGGTTATGAAACCTTACTGAGTTGTTTTTTCAGTGTTGCCAATGTAAGTGCACAGTGGCAAGTTTGCAAAATTAATTGTCAAACCTTCATACAACAACAACTCCCATGGTCATTTCAGAAAAAAGAGTTTCAAAATTGCTTTGAAGGATGGACTAGGTGCTGGCATCTGTGCATAGCTTCCCAAGGGGAGAACTTTGAAGGTGACTATAGTGATATTCAGCAACAAGGTATGTAGCATTTTCTAGGATGAGTTCTTGAACTTAATTGTCACAACTTGTACATATAAATATGCATATATATATATTTTTTCTCTTCTCTGCATTGTTCTATTTTCTCTAAACTTTCTCTTAGTGTTTATTGACTTTGAGCTCTATGTTTGATCCTGGAGCAGTAGTTTTTCAACTGGAGTGTGCCAAAAAATTTTTAAAGAACATCAATTAAATTATTTTTAAAAGAAGTTTAAAGCACACTATGTATATTCTTTCTTTTTATTCTTTTTTTTTTTTTTTGGATCAACATAATTTAAGTGTGCCATGGAAGTTAACTATAAAGTTCAAGTCTTCTGTAAAATAAAAATGGTTGAAAAATACTGACTTAGAGGAAACCATTATAGACTTTTTGGCATAAATCTAGATGAAAATAAGTGGTAGGCCAATATAGTTGGCAATACGGTTAACTACGTTGGTCAATAGCAGATCTCATTTTTATGAGTAGGCACACATGTCAAAAAATTGGAGAAAATGCAATACTCAGCAATTCTTAACTATTTCCTATGATTTCTTCAAAAAATAAAAAACAAGTGGAAAATAAATTCATGAGTTTTCCTGAAGCAAGAGAAAAGAAAAATGAGCAAAACTGAGATATGACCGAGTGACATCTATCCCAAGTGGTACAAAGGACTGTGTAAACACCTCAGGGAGACTAAATCTTTGTGGCAGATGCTCTCATAACAGCTACTAATAAAGCATGACAGAAAGCATCTGATACATTCCTCACAAATAGTGTCTTTGAAAATATTAGTGGAGGGAAGTATACAATGTATCTCCAGAAATTTCTAACAAGTATGTTTTAATGTCATTTTTAATTTTAAGGCATCCATAAATGCAAAATCCTTGTATTTATTTCACTGATAAAATCTTTAGTAATAAGTCTCCTATCACAAACTTACATACCTACAGAAGCCAGTCAGGTATATATAAAATAGGGCATGGTGATTTGCAGAGTGGCACAGGCTCCTAAAGGTAGTCAGGTTTCAAATATCTTTAAAATATACAAAAATAGCAAAAAAAAAAAAAATTAAAGTATACTGGTATAAAACAGAAATTTAAATAAGTAAAATAAAGTAAACCAAAGTTTTAGGTGCTTATTATCAACTGCAGGCCACTAGTTTAACCTCAGGTTTGGGAAACGGTAGGTGAGTTCTCAAATACCCACAAGCTGTAGGAGCAGCAAATTTCAACTTCCACCTAATTCTCAGCCAAAAATTTACTTAACTTTCCTAGTTAGTCTTTTTTTTTTTCTTCCTTGCTCAGAACATGTTTCTTTTCCTGCTCTGTCTTTAGTGTTCACTCCCTATGCCTTTGTCCTTTTTTTATCTCCTCTTCTGGTTACTTGTTCCTCCTTAACTCACCAAGGTATGCACAGCAAGAGGGGTTTGGACATCACCATTTGTATAAAGGTTTAACAAGTGGAATCCCCCTGATCAGCTCATTTCCCTTTTTCCCTTGTTAGGAAGGTGGGAGGCTCCTCCTTACCCATAGCACAAGGGACCTTGTCATTTAGCCTGCCCTTCCGGGTCTTCTACTGGCCACTGCTCACTTTGTCAGCCTTAGTTCTCAGGACAGGAGCCCTTCTTGTGTCCCAGTGCCTCAAGCCCCCACATCCTGCAAGTCCGCAATGCAGTCTGCCTACTCTCCAGAAATTCTCTGTGTTCTTTCATCTTGCCTGCAAGGTGAATGTTATAAGTGCGTAATAAATAGAAGACAAATGTGAATTGTGTATGTTAATTTTAAAGCAAATGAGTTGAACTATTACTATTTCTCAGTTTAATATTCTAAAGCCAATTAAGTCACATTTTGCTTGTGTTTTATTTTTTTCTCCTTAAATACATGAAAATAAAGCCTTTTAAAAAAAACATAAAAGGCATCATTGTCTGCATTTCCATGCCTTGTTGCATTATCAGTCTGATTAGCCAGATGGCAGTAGGTGTTTGATGCTAGCATGTTATTGCTGGGCATGGATAAGAAACAAGGAATGAGAAAGACTTCCAAGTTCAGAAATTGTTGACTAGTAGACCATAGTTCACCTTCACCCCTAAAAGCATTTGCTGCCAACATTTTAATCATTCTGGGCTCTTCTCCATGACATAAATTTACTATTTAAATTTTTATTTTTTCATTCACACAATACACCCTTTCTTTCCCTAGTTCTCTGAAAAATATCTTGCAATGACAGTAAACAGACAATTCTTTGTTATTTACAAAGGGTATTGTTTGCCCAAGAAGTCCTCAGTTTAGACACTAATGAAATATGAAATATGCCACATTATACTTTGAAAATGAATTAAGTCAGTGTTAAATATGGAGAATGAATGTTCAAAGAATTTCAAGGTTCTTATCCAAATTTTATGCCTACTCCATAGAATCTCTTTCTGCATTTGTATGTCCTGATGTTTTTCATAAACATAAAAAGAACAATTTAGATTGTTTAAAAAAATCTAAAATCTGATTTATCTTTGAGACATACTTCAGAACACAAACCAATTTTACTGTAGTAATACCATGTCAATATTTTTTGACAGAAGACAAATGTTGTTATTATTTCACCATTTCTTACCTTTGTAAAAGTTTGGAATTTTACAAAATGATTCTTCTTTTACATGTCAAAATAGTAAGTTGATGAAAAGAAAAAAGCTTTAGAAATTTTTATATCTGGTGACAATGATGTATAATCCAGGTGTATTGCATTATATATGGGACAGAACCCATACTGACATTTTTTAAAGTAAATATGGTTTTAATGGAGAAATGTATCTTTTCACCTAAATCACAAATAACATTAAACAAAAAACTTACTTTGTCTTGTTTCACTTTCAATTTGATTGGATTTTCTCCATAATAGAAGATTGAAATTAGGCCTGTCTTAAAGTCATCAGTCTCTATCCAGTAGTTCAGCATCTGGCATATAAAATAAATAGCCAGGGAGTCAGCTCTTAGTAAAATTGTGAAAGAAATAAGACAATGCTTCAGGTTGTCTATCTTTTCCTTTTTACACTTCTTTTTATACTTTCTTTCCTGCCTAGAGTACCCACCCCCCAGCACTCACATAGAGAGTCACTCTATGATCTTAGATTGTTTTAGACCTTTCATAGAAGAAAACTGACAAATTCTTTCAGGTACTTTGAAATTTTTTGTGCAATCATGATCAGGAAATTATACTTAATAAAAGATGTTAGAGAAAAGAATGAAAACAACACATCACTCACTAATTACAGAATTTCAAGAAATAATTTGGGAGAACCTTCCCAGAACTCTAATCTCTAAATACAAATGATAAGTCTTCCTCCAGGGCAATGTTTAATGAACTTTATGATAGTAAAGTGTTGGATTCAGTAGTGTTGGGTCCACACTTTATGTGTAACCTGGGCCTTGTGATCAGGAAACCTAGCCCAGTGTTCAATGACTTTTTCCTAAGGGATAATATCATACCCATTGGTTCTGCCTTGCTTCCATCTTGCTTCTCGGTACTACCTGCTTCATTATCTACCTTTAGATGAACCATTTTTTTTCAAAATAATTAACCATCTCAATTTCTCTGTAAAATAAAGTGATTCCCATGGAACACTTGCTTCCTGGTTAATTCCTAGAACAACCACAGAATTATTTTCCCAATAGTTTAGTTATTTATTCCTAAACTTTTTGCTCCAGTTAAAATTGTTATTGCAGTTATGTAACTTAGTTAAATAGCAAGAAAATTATAAAAAATAACTAAAATAAATAGTATGTGTGCAGGTATGAAAGAGATTTCACAGAGACAGTTGTCCTTTTCCTCCATGTGATGGCACAGCAAGAAGTCATCACCTGTGATCTAGAAATTGAGCCATCTGAAGACATCGATTCTAGAGACTTCCCAGCCTCCAGAACTATGACAAATAAATTGTTGTTTATAATAAACAGTCTATGGTATTTTGTTATAACAGCCCAAACAGAGTAAGATAGCCATCTACTGTTTCACGTCTATACTTCTTTTGTTTGGCAGTTTTCTCATTTCTCTTCCAATGAAAATAGAAGTTCCACGGGCAAGAAACATATTCCTGTGCATAGAAGGAAGCCTAACATACTGATAATATTCAATAAATGTTTACTGAATGATGGTCCTGAATTCTTTCTCTATGTTATTAACTGGCCTTTCCCTTCTTTGTTCTTCTACCTACCTCTTAGTTCTGACAAGGGTCTTCAGACCCCCTTCATGGTCTATGAAGACAGTCAGAACTAAAGGTCATGTCCCCCCAAGATATGATTTTGTTGTTTGTTTCACAATTAGCACCCTGCATGGTGTTAAAATTTATTTTTAGGATCCTTAAACTGAAGGCAATGGAAGAATAGATGTGAATATACTACCATTAGCTTTGGCCAGGTTTCCCAGAAGCAGACGCTTAGATAAGCACTTGTATACAAATGAGTTTTTAGGAGGATGCTACTAAGAAAAATAGTAAAGGAGTGGGAGATGTAGCATAGAAAAAAGTGTTATCCTAACCCCAGCTTGATCTCACAGATCTAGAGATTAAAGCCTGCAGAGGTTTTTTTTCCCCTCTAGGCAAGGGAGTAGATTTTGTATTCTGTCTTTTGTCAGTCATTAGCTTTAGACCTGGCCAGGTGGTTAGAGCTCTTAGGGGCTCTAAGATGCTCCCAGAAAGTTGGTTCCAAAGACTCCAAGTCCAAGTCTCTGAGGAGTGTTGCTGGTGTGAGCAATAGCAGCTAACAGGGAGGGGCTATGGCATGCATGCCCCACACCAGTAAAAGGAATCCAGAGGGGCTGGCAAAAGCACAAAGATATCTGTTAATGCCAAATGCTATGTTGACCAGCACTTTTTTATCACCCTCTGATCTGGTTGGTGAAAGTGGCTACATAACCCCAGCATTCTTCAGGGTTCCATATTATGCTCTCATTCCTATACAGATGACTCATATTTATATGTGCTTTCAGATTTGGGTTCTGTCTCCACAGTTGTTTTACAGTTATATCACCACCATAACAGAGAAGAATATTCTGTTGATTACCCTGCACTTTTCTTAGCTTAGGTTAGGGACATTTTTAATGTTCTCTAAAATAAGTTTCACGTGGTGAGGGATGAACATTAAGATGACCCATTAACAACTATAATGTGCTATAAAGTTTGGATTCCTACTAATTACTGTAATCCATCTCCCAGTTTCACACCGAGTACATAAATATGAAAAATTATTACTTTTATGTTTCTGAAACTATGACTATTCTCTAACATCTAATATATGGTTTGAGATAGATTTCTAAAAATGATACAGTAAAGATGCCTGTTTTAGCCTGAGTATACTAACATCTGTTCTACTTTCCTTTAAAGCGGTTGACATTCTTACTATTATTTATAAAAAGTAATGTTTCTGTGAGAAATGCAACTTTGGTTTTTTCTTTCATTTAGATATAAGCAGAAATGTTCATATAATTATAAGCTGATTATATATAATAATATGCATGTATTATATATAACATATGCACATGTAAATATGCCTGGAGGTCATTGTTAGTAGCAAACAATCAAAACACAAACATGCTTTACTAAGAAAAATTGTTTTAAATGTTATGTTCTACAGTGAAAAAAAAGTCACAAAGCTCATACACTTTCATTATTCTATTGCCATTCTATTATAAAATAAAAATTACTTATTCAATAATCAAATTAACTTTTTCATTAGCAAACTAATATTATTTGCCAGACTAATTCAGAGATTATTAACAAGTAGGGGATAAGGAAAAGTTTCTAGAAACTGAAATTTTCTTGTGTTAGAAAAAGGCAACAGAAACACTAACTAAACAGTTTCTGATGGACATGTGGTCTTGTTCTATACTTTAATACTTCAGACCCTGGGCTAGAGACTGGTATTGGTCTGTAGCCTGTTAGGAATTGGGCCACACAGCATCACTGTCTGAGTTCCACCCCCTATCCCATCTTCCCCCACTCCCTACCCTCTAATCTGTGGAAAAATTGTCTTCCATGAAATAGCTCCCTGCTGCCAAAAAGCTTCTGGTCTGTGGCATAGGAACTAGGCACACAACAAGAGGTAGGCCGCTACCTTGTGAGCAAAGCTTCATCTGTATTTACAGCCACTCCCTATCATTTGCATCATTGCCTGAGCTCCACCTCCCCCATCCATGGAAAAATTGTCTTCCATGAAACCAAACCATGGTGCCAAAAAGGCTGGAGACCTCTGCTCTAATACAAAAAAAAAAAAAAAAGCTTATAATGGACTAGGTATGACATTATATTCACTGTGCTCTTTATTAAAAGTGTAATCTTAATTTCCATCAAAACAATTAAATATTTTGATTTTTTATTTTAATAAATTTTATTTGGAAATTTCATACATGGAAAATATTTCAGTCCTAAAAATAGCAGAAAAATTAAACATTGCCATTTGCCTGTCTGCAAGTGGCACAAGGCTACTTTGGCATTAATATGCACACATATCTCAAATAACCAGAATTTGTTTTTTAATGCAAATTTCTAGCAAGCAGGGTAAAAATATAATGCGTGTTTCAAATTTCTGAAGTTAAGCAGAATGTGAAGGGAGCAAGACAGCTACTGGAGTGTAGCCACAGGAGGGAAAAGTGTTCACTGTGGTGGACAAGTATGTAATGTGCCTCAAAGTATTTTCGAACATAGGCTGTGTGAGCAGAGAGCATCCTAGGCCTATGTCAAGCCAGAAGCTCTCTCAAATATGTGTATCATAGTGATTATTAAGAAGGAAAACACATAAGGAGGATCTTTACCTTTCTCATATATTTACTGTGAAGTGTTTACCTCCAATATTGTTTCACTGATGAAACACACACCTCAGGGAGGTAGAAAGGTAAATTGCAAGCTTGCTTCAGATTCCCCAGTGAAGTAACGCCTGTCTTAAGTACACCTAGTTGGACATCCATCATGATGCAGATTCATGGTGAATGGTTTTTTGGCTAGTGTGATTCCAATAGACTGCTAGTTTCATGAGAACAAGACTCTGATTTTGCATTCCCTACTGTCTCTCCAACATTTATATAAGTGGCTAAAAGATACACATCTTATGATAATATTGGTTCAATGAACAAATTATGGATTATCACCATGAACACATCTCTTTCCATGAAATAAGGAAATGACACTGAAATCAACATTAGACATTGGACCTGGGAATAAATAGGAATGATGTTCCATGAAGCTGAAACAGAGGACAGCTAGGACCAGAGGATGAATGTGCTCCAGAGTGATGAGGACTATAAGAATCAACTGTACAAAAGACTAGTATTGATACTCAGACTTGCAGGGTACCAGTTTATTGGTCTTATTGTGTGTGTAATAAATTTAGATGTGGAAAATGCAAATTTGCTGCTCAACTTGCATTTATTATGGCAATACTTATTTGTCATACTTGTTTGGCTTTTGGCTGTTACATCGCTGATCCCTAAAAAGGGATCCCATAAAACAAGTATTATGCAATACTTGTTTGATTTTTGGCTGTTAGATCTAGACTAGACTACACACAGATTTTTAAGAAATGGATTATACTACAGTAGCACAATTTTGGGTGAATAAGTTTTCTTTTAAAGCTGCCTTAATTCCACTTTACTTTTTTTTTTCTTAGGGAAGTCTTTTTGCCTAGGCTGGAGTGCAGAGGCACAATCATAGCTCCAGTGATCTTTCCATCTCAGCCTCCTGAGTAGCTGGGACTAAAATCATGTGCCACCTCACTCACCTAATTTTTGTACTTTTTGTAGGGATGGAGTCTTGCTCAGGCTGGTCTTAAACTCCTGGCCTCAAGTGATTCTCCTGTCTGGACCTCCCAAAATTGCTGGGCCTACAGATATGAGCCACTGCACTTCCCTGCTTTGCCTTTTAGAGTTGCCCTTCATTGACTGAAGTACAATCACTTTATTTGATGCAGTTTTGTTTTCTTCCCCTCAAAATTTAAGCAAAATCTATAGACAGTATCAGCCCAAGAATGTTGCTGTTTGTAAGCACCATAGACCGATAAATAAAAGCATAGGGGAAAAAAATCCCTGAAAAGCTCCACAGAATTCAAATAACTAACTGCAAAGGAAATATTGGAACAGTATATGTGGGAAATAATATTAGAAGACTGGTCAGCTTGTGTCTAACAGTCCTGTAGGCAACTTAGAATGTGTTCTAGGAAGGAACAACATCATAGCAACCCTCTGTCTCCCTCTCAGGAACAAGGCTCCATCTCCTTTTCATAACCACAGGAAGACAGCTCTCCTTTGTGGGGCATGCTCTCAAAGGTATATCTGTGGTTATTCAAAGAATTTTGCCATTTATAACCATATCTGATGCTTTGGCACTCAAAACCCACATTGAATTTTTTAAAATTATGAATGTGACCTTACTTACTATATGGATGAGTTTTAATCTATTTTGTTTATCTTCATAGAGTAAATCACAGAGAATTCTGTTCCCAACAATGATGGAATAAGCATACAAGATCTGACAATTAAGTTTATAAACTCATCCAAGAAAAAGTGCTACATACCTCATTGCTGAATATCACTATGGTAATGTTTGAAGAACTCTCGTGGGGAAACTATGCATCAATGACAGCACCTAGTTTACCCTTCAAAGCAATTCTGAAACTTTTTTTCTGGAATGGCCATCAGAGCTGTCATCCTATTACCCTTGATGCCCCAAATATAATCAAAATGTCTTCCTTTCATTATTTCCTTTATCTTTGGGTAAAGAAAAAGTCTCTGGAGTCCAGATCAGGTGAGTATTTCCTTTATCTTTGGGTAAAGAATAAGTCTCTGGATTCCAGATCACCCAGAGAGGGTGTTCCAATACAGTTATTTGTTACTGGGTAAACACTCCCTGTGAGCTGGTGCATTGTTATGATGCAAGAGCCATGAGTTGTTGACCAAGATATTCAGTTAAGATTTTCCTGACTGTTTCTCTGTCAAGGTTTACTTAGTCTTCTAAACTTCTCACAGTCAGTTGGCAATTTTGCCACACAATTTGATGAATTTTTGCAACATTTTTATTAGTTCTGCTTGTGATTGGCCACCCTGATCTCTCTTCATCAGTGATGCTTTCTCTCTCCTCAGAAAAACGTTTGATCCATTTATACACTGCTATTTTCTTCATGGAATAATCCCCATAAACTTGCAGTAGCATGTCCCTGATTTCACTTCCACTCTTGCCAAGTTTAACAAATATTTATGGATGTTTATTCATTGCTCTAGTTCAAGCTCCAACATTCTTGTGACAGCACATAAAAACACACAACAATAGTGAACAACACTCAGCAAGACATCACTGCACATTGACATGAACACAGTTGTGAGACACTGGTATACCAAGATTATGAAAGTTGTTTGTACACTGCTGCCAATGTAAGCGCACAGTAGCAAGTTTGTAAACATAATTGTCAGACCTCGTATGGTATTGTACTCATTCACTTACTATAAATTAGCACAGAATTGGACAAAATACAAAAGGCAACTTTTTCTAAATATTTATTTAGAAGCAAGCAAACCAGCACTGTGAGCCTTGAGAGAAAACATATGAAGCTTGCTGTATGTTTATCTGCCAAATATCATGCTTTCTGCCACAATAAAGAAGGTAGAAGCCAACAGAACAGTGAAGAAACTAAATTCAAGATGCAGAGATGGGAGATTAGGGTTGCTGAAGATCTGGAATTCAGGCCACTTCTTAATGAATGGCTGACATATAATATATGCACAAAGCATGACTTGCAAGGCTAAACAGAGATTGGTTGTTTGGGGTTAAAAGCTGAAAAATGTCCAATGTTCCATAGGATAGGGAAAAATTACACTTTTGGCATACTTGGAGTGCAGAGATGACATTAAGACTAGCCTTAAGAATAAAGACCATACACTAAATTAAGGACTACATATCCTAGAGTGAGGGAAGGCCCCCAGGACTAATGACAAAACTAAAATAGCCTGACCCTAATGACAGATGGAAATTCAGTTCTACAAAAATTTAAAAACAAAGGGAAAGGTAAAAATGTGCATACTTTAAAAGACTAAATTTTTATTTCTTCCATTAATCGTATGTAAAATATTAACCCTAAGCAGACTATAGTCAAAAATAATTATCATAAAAGAAAATTTGCTTTAAATGACAATAAAATGGGATTCTAAAATATTCATTTAATAGAAGTCAGGAAAGAAAGAATAGAGAAACAAAAATCAAATAAGACAAAGAGAACTTCAGTGCTAAAATATAATAGACATAAACACAACTAAAACACAACACATAAAAGTTATGTTAAATATACAGGACTAAATACTCCAATTATAAGTCAGATATTGTCAGACTGTGTGAGAAAAAGAAAACTTTACTATTTGCTTTCTATAAGATTCATTTTTAATTATAAAGACAGAGAGAAGAAAAAGGTAAAAGGATGAGCAAAAAGACATACCATATACATAGTAAATATAATAAAGCTAGTAGGAATAAATTGATGTGAGACAAGTAGACATTAAGCTTAGAAGCATCAGAAGAAATAAGGAAGGGTATTTTATAATGTGGAAAGAACTGATCAATAAAGAGTACATAATGATTATAAATATATATACTTAATAAAAGAATTTAAAAATACATTAAACAAAAACTGATGGTAAAAGTAGATAAATTGTAGCTGGAGATGTTAATACCTTTCAGTAATTAAATGAAATAGGAATATATAAGATTTGAACAACTCTATGAACCACCTTATCCTAATTCACATTTATAGAACAACACATCTAACTATTGTAAAATAAACCTTATTTTCAAGTCTGCATGGAACAGTCACTAAAAGACACAATAGATTAGACTATAAGCCAAGTCTTAATGCCTTTTATGAGGTTGAAATTATTAAATTACAGAGATGATATTCTCTGACCTCAACAGAATTAAAGTAGAACTCAAAAACAAAAATGTATACAAAAAATCCTCAAATATTTGGAAATTGAGAAACACTCTTCTAAGTAATCCATAGGTTAAAGAAGAATCATAGGAAAATAAAGAATTTTAAACTGAATATTAAGGAAAATAAAATATAACAATACCTGCTCTTACAGTTAAAATAATACTTCAAAGAAAATATGTAGTTTTATTTGATCATATTAAAAGAGAAACATGGTTTAAAACAATGATTTTTCAACCTTATAAGGTCATGAAACATAAATAAATTAACAGCAAAGTAAGAGGATAAAAAGAAAAATGTAAAGATAAAAGGAGAAAACAATGAAATTTAAAACAGAAAAACAATGATTACAAATAACAAAGAAAAAGGTTGCTTTTAAAAAAGTTTAGTAAAATATAAACTTTAGCAAAAATGATCAAGAGTTTTAACCAAAATAACAAGAATGAGAAATGAAAGGGAAGCTATCATTATAGCTATTCCAAGGGTATTAAAAGACTAATATACACAAACGTATCCAAATAAATTCAACAAATTATTTAATTATTTTAAGACAAAGTCTCTATTCCCTGGGCTAGAGAGCAGTGGAGTCATAATAGCTTACTGAAACTTAAAACTGCTGGGCTCAAGTCATTTTCTTGCTTAGCCTCCTGAATAGCTTGGGCTTTAGTTATATACCACTACATCTGGCTAATTTTTCTTTTTCTTTTCTTTCTTTCTTTTTTCTTTTTTTTTTGTACAGATGGGGTATTAATATTGTTGAGGCTGGTCTTGAACTCCTGGCCTCAAGTGACCCTTTCACCTTGGCCTCCCCAAATGCTGGGATTACAAATGTGAGCCACTGCACCTGGCCTTAACAAATTTAGATGTCAATAGTCTTACAAAGCTTTTTACAAATTTAGTCGTCAAATAGCTTTACAAATACTACTTATTAAAGTTGACAAGTGACAAAATAGAACATTTAAATAGTCATATATTTTTTAAAATAATTATATTTTTTAAAAATTCCAGGAAAGAAAATTAAGCTTAAATAGTATTACTGGTGAATTCTATCATATTTAAATATATAACAGAAACATATAAAACCGATATTGCACAAAATACATTAGGAAATAAAGGACTGAACATTTGCCCAATATATTTTGTGAAGGCAGCCTGATCTGATGCTAAAACCTAACATTAATCATTAAAAGTACAGACCAATAACTGATAAACATCAGATCAGAATTTTTAACATAATAAGTAAGTTAACATGTTATAGTAATATATAATACACCATAGAGAAGAAAATTTTTCTCGGGACTGTTGGTTTGGTTAATATTTCAACAAATGAATGTGATTCACAGCATTAACAAAGTAATGAAGAATAATTTTCATCTCAATGGTCACAGCGAAAAGAATCTGACAAAATCCAATGCCCAAACATTATAAACGTCTTGGCAAAGTAAGAACATAACTTAATTTTCTCAATTTAATAAGGCAATTATGAAAAACCTACAGCTAACATAATACTTATTTGTGTAAGGTTTTAGTATTTTCCTGCCAAGACTGTGAAGAAGACAAGAATGTATACTCTTTGCACTTATAGTCAGAATTTCATTGGAGATTTTAATTAGCACAATAAGGTAAAAAAAGGGACTAAATGGCACAATAATTAAGCGGAAGATCAGAGGCAGATTATCTTTATTTACAGACAATGTGATTGTATGCATAGAGATCTTTGGACATCTACAAAGAAATGACTAAAACTAATAAGTGAAATTAGTATTATAATAATGTATGAAGTTAATATACTAAAGTCATTACATTTCATACATTTTGTGTATTTGTGTATAAAATCATTATATTTCTATTATTTGCTAGCAATGTAAAAAATATAAAAATTCTAATTTAGTAGCATCAAAACAAAAAAAGTAATTTCAGCAAAAGATGTCTAAGACCTCCAAACTAAAAATTTAAATTATTCTTGAGGCATACTAAAGATCTGATGAAATGAAGAAGTAAATCATGTTTATAAATTAGAAAATTCAATATTGTAAAAAGACATTTTTTTAAGATCAATATATTTATTCAATGCAATCTCAATCAAAAGCCCAAGCAAGTATTTTTGTATAAGTTGACTAGGTGATTGTAATGATTGTAAAATTTAAATACAAATGTAAAGTTTTTACAATGGCGAAAACAATCTTTACAAAGAACAAAGCTAGAGTATCAAAACTTGAAAATTTCTGGGATTTGAAAGAAATCACAGGAGAATAACTTTTAAAAAAAAATTTATATATTTATTTTTATTGTTTTGGATTCATTGAGGGCAAAAAGAATTAGGTTACATTGATTGCATTTGTTAGATAAAGTCCCTCTTATCATTGTGTCTTGCCCCTAAGAGGTGTGCCATACATCATGACCCCATTATCTGCCTCTCTCCTCCTCTCAACGTGCTATCTCATTCTCCTACCTAGCCCCTTGGATTAGCTCATGTACTGCCTTCATATTAGAATTGAGTACATTGGATCCTTGCTTCTCCATTCTTGTGATGCTTTCCTAAGAAGAATGTGTTCCACTTCCACCCAAGTTAATACAAAAGATGTAAAGTCTCCATTTTTTTTTTTAAATGGCTGGATAGTATCCCATGGTATAATATACCACAGCTTGTTAATCCATTCCTGGGTTGGTGGGCATTTAGGTTGTTTCCACATCTTGGCAAATGTAAATTGAGCTGCAATAAGCAGTGCAAATATCCTTACGATAAAAATTTGTTTTTTCTTCTGGGTAGATGCCTAGTAATGGGATTGCAGGATCAAATGGGAGGTCTAATTTGAGTCGTTTGAAGATTCTCCATACTTCTCTCCAAAAAGGTTGTATTAGTTTTCAGTACCACCAGCAATGTAAAATTGATTCCTTCTCTGGTGATATCCACACGAGCATCTGCAGCTTTGAGACTTTGTGATGTAGGCCATTCTTACTGGGGTTAGGTGATAACTCAGGGAAGTTTTGATTTGCATTTCTCTGATAATAGGGATGATGACCATGTTTTCAAATGTTTGTTAGCCATTGGTCTGTCTTCTTTAGAGAAGGTTCTATTCATCTCTCTTGTCCAGTGATTTATGGGATTGTTGGGTCCTTTTTGGTTGAATTATTTGAGTTCTCTGTAAAGCCTAGTAATCAAGCTTTTATCTGATTCATAATATGCAAATAACTTTTCAAATTCTAAACGTTGTCTGCTTGCTTTTGTTGTTGTTTCCTTAGCTGTACAGAAGCTTTTCAGTTTAATTAAGGCCCATATGTTCATTTTTGCTGTTGTTGCAATTGCCACAAAAGTCTTCTTCATAAAATCTATCTCCAGGCTGACATCCCCACAGTTTCTTAGAGGACTTTTATTGTTTCATGCCTTAGATTTAAATCTTTTATACATCTTGAATCAATTTTTGTAAGTGATGAGAGGCATGGGTCCAGTTTCAGTCTTTTACATGTGGATATCCAGTTCTCTCAACACCATTTATTGAATATGGATTCTTTTCCCCAGTACATGTTCTTGTTTGATTTATCAAAGATCAGGTGGCTGTAAGATGTTAGTTTCATCTCATGGTTTTCTATTCAGTTCCAAATGTCAATGTCTGTAGTTTTGTGCCAATACCATACTATTTTGATCACTATGGCCTGGTAGTGTATACCAGTGTATACCTCAGCTTTGCTTTTAATACCAAAATTTGCCTTGGCTATACAGATTCTTTTTTTTTTTTTTGGTTCCATGCAAAATAAAGAATTTTTTTTTCAAAATTCCAAAGTATGATGATGGTATTTTAATGGGGATTGCATTGAATCTGTAGATTGCTTTGGGAAGTATAGACATTTTCACAATGTTGATTCTCCCAAGCCATGAGCATGGTATGTTTTTCCATTTGTTAATATCTTCTGGTACATTTCTTTTCTTAGAGTTTTGTAAATTTCTTTGTGGAGGTCTTTCACTTCTTTTGTTAGATGTATTCCTAGGCATTTCATTTTTTTGAAGCTACTGTGAAGGAAATCGTGTTCTTGATTAGCTTCTTGTCTTGGCTATTATTGGACTATACAAAGGATATTGATTTGTGGACATTGATTTTATATCCCGGGACAGTGCTGTATTTTTTGATCACTTCCAGGAGTCCTGTGGTAGAGTCTTTGTGGTTCTCTAAGTATAAGATCATATTGTTAGCAAAGAGAGAGAGTTTGACCTCCTGTGCACCCATTTGGAGGCCCTTTACTTCCTTCTCCTGCCTGAATGTATCAGCTAGAACTTCTAGCACTATGTTTAATAGTAGTGGTGATAGAGGACAACCTTGTCTAGTTCCAGTTCTAAGTGGAAAAGCTTTCAGTTTACTCCATTCAGTATAATATTAGCTGTGTATTTGTTGTAGATGGCTTCAATCAGATTAAGAAATGTGCCACTGATGCCTATATTTTTAAATGTTCTAATTTGAAAAGGATGCAGAATTTTATAGAATGCTTTTTCTGCCTCTATTGAGAGGGTAATATGGTCTTTGTTTTTGCTTCTATGATATGTGAATTATGTCAATGGACTTGAGTATGTTAAACTAGCCTTGAATCTCTAGGATAAAACCTATTTGATTGTGATGAATGATTTTTTTAATGTGTGCCTATAATCTATTGGCTAGGATTTTATTGAGAATTTTTGCATCTATATTCATTAGTGAAATTGGTCTGAAATTCTCCTTTTTAGTTGTGTCTTTTCCTGGTTTTGGTATCAAGGTGATATTTGCTTCATAGGAGTATTGGGGAGATTCCTTCCTTCTCAATATTTTGGAATAATTTCTGCAGTATAGATATTTAGATATATAAAGGAATTCTTAAAGTTTGATAGAATTCTCAGGTGAAGCCATCTGGACAAGGACATTTTTTGTTGGGAGATATTTATTGATTCTTCTATCTCAGTTCTTGAAATTGATGTGTGCAAGAGATCTATTTCTTCTTGGTTAAATCCAGGGAAAGGGTGTGATTCCAGGTATAGATCCATTTCCTCTACATTGTCAAATTTCTGGGTATAGCTCTGTAGTACTCAGAGATGGTCTCTTGTATCTCTATGGCATCATTTGTTATTTCCTCTTTATCATTTCTAATTGAGATTATTAGAGATTTTACTTTTATGTTTCTAGTTAATCTGGCCAAGGTTTTATTGATATTGTTGGCTTTTTCAAAAAACCAACTTTTTATTTTGTTAATTTTCTGAATGATTCTATTGTTTACAATTCTATTAATTTCTGATTTAATTTTGGTTATTTCTTTTCTTTTTCTGGATTTGGGATTAGATTGTTCTTCTTTTTCCAATTCCATAAGAAGGTTCATGAGTTTATTAATGCACTCTCCTTCTGTTTTTCAAATGTGAAATCTAATGTGATAAATGTGGAATCTAATGTGATAAATTTCTATCTTAAGACTGCTTTTGCTGTATCCTATAGGTTTTGGTAACTTGTGTCTTCATTGTTGTTATGTTTGAAGAACTTAATGGTTTCATCTTTTATCTTTTCCTGAACCCAACTATCGTTCAGCATAAGGTTTTTTAATTTCCATGTTTTCATATGGGGATGAATGGTTTTGTTGGAGCTGAGTTCCACTTTTATTGCCTTGTGATCTGAGAAGATACAAGGTATAATTTCTATTCTTTTAATTTTGCTGCGGTTTGATTTGTATCCTAGGATGTGGTCTATTTTGGAGTATATACCATTGGCTGATGAGAAAAATGTACATTCCTTAGCTTTGGGATGGTGTATTTTATATATGCCTATTAATCCCATTTGTTCTAGGGTCACATTTAAGTCCTTTGTATCTTTGTTTAGTTTCTGTTTAGTGGATATTTCCAGTTCTGTCAGAGGTATTCAAGTCCCCAGCTGTTATGTTATGGGATATCATATTATTCAGACTAATTAAGGTCTGTTTCAAAAATCTGAGAACATTTAAGTTGGGTGCATAAATATTTATAATTGAAACATCTTCTTGTTGCATTGTTCCCTATACCAATATGAAGTGTCCATCTTTACTTTTTTGACTTTAGTTGCTTTAAATTTACTTATATCTGAAAATAAGATTGCAATCCCTATTTTCTTCTGATTTACATTACTTGAAATACTGTTTTCTATCCCTTAAACCCTGAGTCTTAATTTGTATTTCAGGGCTAGGTGTGTCTCCTGGAGATGCATATGGATGGCTTGTGCTTTTTTACCCAATCAGCCAGCCTATGCCTCTTCAGTGGTGAACTCAATCCACTGACTTTTATTTAGAGAAATAGGCAAAAGATGTAGAGACACCTTATAAAAGAAGACATGGGAATGGTAAAGAAAGACACAAAATTGTTCTTATTACTAGTCAATTGGAAAACAAATGTCAATACAAATAATTAGGTATCACTCATACCCACTAAAATAGCTACTATTAATGACTGAAAATACCAGTTGTTGACAAGAATGGAAAGGAAATAAAATTGTTAAACTTTTCAAAAAGTTGGTACTTTCAAGTACAAAAGTATCTTGAAAAAAATTTTTCCAGTTTTGTTAATAAAGTTAAACATGCATGTACCCTACTACTCAGTGATCTCATTCCTGAGTATTTACTCAAGAGAAATCACAGCACATGTCCACAACAAGGAATATACAAGAATGTTCATTGAAGTTTAATTCATAGTTGCCCTGAAACAAAAGCAACCCAAATGTTTATCTGAAGAAGCATTAATGAACAAAGTATGTTACATTTGTATAATAAAATATTATTCAGAAATAAAGAAATAAAATAGACATTGAAATACAGAGCAATATGGATAAATCTCAAAATTGTTATGTTGAGGAATTAAAGTCATGTATCTGTACTTTTATAATGTTCAAGAACAGCAAAATAATCTGTGTTGACAGAGACTGCCTATTAGAGTTGGAGATTGGATGGAGGTAAGAGGCAATTTTCTGAAGTGATGGAAATGTTCTATTAATGGGTGTGGTGGTCAGATGGGTGCACGTTTGTAAAATCTCCATGAAAGTGTTTATTAAAGAATATTCATCTCACTGTTTATAAACTTTACCTAAAAAATAAAAATAGCATCTTTCTTGCAAATTTTACCTCATTGCCATTACCAGTAACAAATTTCTCAGAACACTTTTTTACCTCATGACCTACCAGGGTTGAGAATTACTCCTCTCAGGAGCATGACAGGCAGTGATGCCTGGAGTCACTGATAAGAAGTGGTCTGAGCTATGTTACCTCAGCAGGGCTGCAGGAATAAAAAGCACTGAGACAACTAGTGGAAAGTTGAGGGTAGAAATGACTGCCATTTCTCACAGGGTACAAAGTTGTAAGCTGCTGCCAACAGAGGCCACCATTCATTCATATGTTCAGTCAAATACTTCATCAGTGTTGAATATGAACTAGCACTATTCTAGGTCTTGGGAATCCAATGGTAAACTTGCTAACATTGTGGGATTTATATTGAGGTTGGAAAGACAAATATGTACCAAATAATCACATCAATACATGTGCTAACATGTACACGTTAGAGTACTAATATGAAATAACAAAGAATGAAAGGTACAGGGCTACAAAAGATTATAACAATAACTTCACATCTTTTATATTAACCTGCATTGAGTTGGAACACATTCTTTTTTTTTTTTTTTTATTGGGGATTCATTGAGGGTACAATAAGCCAGGTTGGAACACATTCTTATTAGTAAAGCATCACAGGAATGGAGAAGCAAGAATCCAATGTATTCTATTCTAATATGAAGGCAGTAGATGAGCTAATACATAGTGGGGGGAGGGAAAAAAAGGGAGGGGAGGGATGGAGCTCATGTGTGTGGTATACCTGTTGGGGGCAGGACACAATTATAAGAGGGACTTTACCTAACAAATGCAATCAGTATAACCTAATTTTTGTACCTTCAATGAATCCCAAACAATAAAAAGATTATAACAATGATAGAAACCCTTTATATTTATTTCTTATACAACCCTACAAAGTAATCACAATCACTGTCCTTTCCATTTAATACCAGAGAACCTTGAAGCTGTAAGAGGATTAGTAACTTGCCAAAGATCACAGAGCTTGCAAATGGCTGAGCCAGAGTTTTCACATAAGCCTTTGATCTCTAAATTCTGTGGCATTAAGCACAATGGTACCAATGCACATTCACCTGTTCTGGAGGTTCGGGAAGATGTTGGATGGGTAGGAACAATGTGGAATAAGAGAAAGAAGAGAGTATGTGTGCAAATCCTCCTGACCTCATGTGAGCAAGGTGTAGCTGACAGTTGAGAAAGATGTACACATCTGTTAATTCATTAAGAATTAGAGAAGATTCTAATGCTGATTAAATAAGTTGGAGAGATACTTTAAAATTTCAGTAGTTTGTATTTATTTTTCTTTTTAATTATTGTTAAATCATAGCTGTGCACATTAGTGCAATCAAGGGGTACAATGTGCTGGTTTCATATACAATCTGAAACATTCTCATCAAACTGTTCAACATAGCCTTCCTGGCATTTTCTTAGTTATTGTGTTAAGACATTTATATTCTACATTTACTAAGTTTCACATGAACCTTGTAAGATGCACCATAGGTGTAATCCCACCAATCACCCTTCCTCCACCCATCCTCCTCCCTCTTTCCCCTCCCTCTCCCTCTTCCCCATACTCTTAGGTTATAACTGGGTTATAGCTTCCATATGAAAGCCATAAATTAGTTTCATAGTAGGACTGAGTACATTGGATACTTTTTCTTCCATTCTTGAGATACTTTACTAAGAAGAATATGTTCCAGCTCTATCCATGTAAACATGAAAGAGCTAAAGTCCCCATCTTTATTTAAGGCTGCATAATATTCCATGGTGTACAAATACCACAATTTATTAATCCATTCGTGGATCAATGGGCACTTGGGCTTTTTCCATGACTTAGCAATTATGAATTGGGCTGCCATAAACATTCTGGTACAAATATCTTTGTTATAATGTGATTTTTGGTCTTCTGGGTATATACCTAGTAGAGGAATTATAGGATTGAATGGCAGGTCTATTTTTAGATCTCTAAGTGTGCTGCAAACATCTTTCCAAAATGAATGTATTAATTTGCATTCCCATCAACAGTATATAAGTGTTCCCTTTTCTCCACATCCACGCCAACATCTCTGGTCTTGGGATTTTGTGATATGGGCTAATCTTACTGAAGTTAGATGATATCTCAAAGTAGTTTTGATTTGCATTTCTCTGATGATTAAGGATGGTGAGCATTTTTTCATATGTCTGTAGGCCGTGTGCCTGTCTTCTTCAGAGATGTTTCTCTTCAAGTCCTTTGCCCAGCCTGTAATGTGATCACTTGTTCTTTTCTTATATGTTTGAGTTCTCTATGGATTCTGGTTATTAAACCTTTGTCGGAGACATAACCTGCAAATATCTTCTCCCATTCTGAGGGCTGTCTGCATGCTTTACTTACTGTGTTCTTGGCTGTGCAGAAGCTTTTTAGTTTGATCAGATCCCAATAGTGTATGGACTCCCCGGGCAATTTAAGTAGTTTGTATTTCTTAAATATTTTTTACATAAGGACCTTTTACATTAATAATTGAACCCACTTTATCCATCAGCAGCTAAATCCTTTTGGCGTTCTTTCCTTGATGGGGATGAGGACCAGGCCATCCTTCACTATTCTAGAACTCTTCCAAACTTAGAAACCAGCATTGCTCACCGATTGTTATACACTGTTATTAGGGTACCAATGAAACCTTTAGCTGCTGCAATTATTTTTCCTAATCCAGCTGAGGAAAGTTCTTTACCCAACCATTGTAGCCCTAGTTTCAAAAAGATTTTTCTAATAAACATGAAGCAGTTAATCCCCCTGCCAAATAGCTGGAAGATAATACTTTTTTCAAATATCAAATCGGTCCAATTTCATTTAGATATAGATGATTTTTCTGGCCCCTCTTCATGTAGATACCTCTGCAGTCAATTAGCATTGTCACTTTTAATCTTCTGCAGTCAGATCCTGGTCATTTCCCATTAGAGTTCCATTAAATAGATGTCTTATGGCCTGGCTGCACCGACTACAGAACAGCTTCTATAGAAAGCATGCCAGCCAGCATTATGCAGCTGGCATTTACTAAAGGTTAGATATTACTGAGAACCTTAATCATAAATTATGCTATATTGCCTGAAAATTCACTCCCGGGCTTCATTGCCACCAAACTCAAATGCTACTGGATGGAAACACACCTTGAATTATGCATTTTAACTCAAATCACTTTAAACTCCATGGCCTTCCAGTCAAGGTCCAAAGATCCTGGGGCAGCTGAGGGCTGAAGAACCCACATACACCTGCAAAGCTAGGTGCAGTCTAACTAAACAGGAGGGAGGGACACATTGTCCTCAGGGAAAGAGAGCCCTGTCTTACTGTGGCTTTATTCAGTCCAGTCAAGTCTTACAAACGAAATAAATAAAATAACAATGAGACTGTGGAAAACTAAAGGTCCAACAGAGCTTATAGGAAATTTACATTTTCCAAGTAGAAAATGGGAACGTTTAGAGGAATTAAAAACACACGGCAAACATGAAATTGCATCCTCTAATAGAAAAAGTATCATGCCAGTGTTAGGAAACCCAGCTTCCAAATGCCTGGTGCTAATTGCTGGGGTGACCTTGAGATAATAACCTCATTCCACTGGGTCTCTTGTTCCAGAAGTCTGGTTAATATAAATACAAATAAGGTACCTGAGAAGGAACTGTAGGACTTTAGCTGATTGGCATATGATGTCTCATTCGCAGAATGGGGGCCTGGAACATGAAACATGGAATGGGGTATGAGGAGATCAGCTTAAACAGCCCAGCCCTCCTGCTGGACTGTGCCTCTGTGGAGTAGCTTCAGGCAGACAGATCCTACGAAGTCCTAGGAACAGAAATACAGCACTGACATGCAGCTATGTCTACTATGGACTTAGTTGGCAGCCAGTCCTAGGAGACAGAGACCCACAAACAGATACAGGCACCACAAACTGTCTCAGACTAGCTGCCCTTTTTCCATCCACCTTTAAACTACCATTGGGTAAGTTTTTGAAGCACTAATTAGACAGGATCCCTGCCCCTCAAGGGCTTACAATTTAGGAGAAAAAAAAAACGCAAGCTGACTTTGGATGGATGATCCCACAGAAAATATGAGAGTCACATTGTTACCATTCTTTCAGACCCACATTCTCGGGCCCTATTCTGGATTTGACTCCCCCCAACTTCCCTCTTACAAATTTCATTCTCAGCTGCCTCAGAGAAATTTCTCATATGTAAACTTCAAGAACTAAACCGCAAATGAGACTTGTAAGTGGGTGGAGAGATTTGAAAAGTTACTGAACATTTCTAAAGAAATGGAATGTTTTAGGCTTATGATACCAGAAAGTCACTGAAGGCCATAAAAGTGGTCCCCAGAAGAGGTCCTGTGGGTCTAATTTAAGAAGAGGCTCAGATTAGTTTGTCATTAGTCTAGTAGTAAATGCTTGCTGAAGTGCTTGAAAACTATTTTCTTAGATAATTTTAACATACTTTCTGAAAGTACCTCTGTTCTATCATCTTCCCATCAAGTTTTTTTAATGTAGCTAAGATAAATCTATTTAACAGAGCCAAGCTTTGATCATTTGAGATGGAAGAGGTGAACAATGTTTCTGGAATTTTCAAAGAAGGTTTCTTAAAGGGCGTCTAAGTTGGATGTTGAAGAATCAAATTGAATCAAAGAATCAAACTGAGGGAAAGGAAGAGGAAAATCATTTCCAGGAGGCAAGACTATTTGGGCAAGGCTGGCCAGAGGACTGCTGATCTGTCTGTCTGCTTTCACATAGTCCAATGCAGAAGCAATAAAAGGTATTTCAAAACACATCTTTCCTTCTAGGAGAAAATGAAAATAGCTGCGTTGAGTAGCAAAGATGAAAGCATTTATTCTTACACCTACAGTATTCAATAGTAAAATATGAATAAAAATAAGTGGTATTGTTTTTAACTTCAATAATATCAATGCTTCAATATGCATATTTTTAATACTTGCAACTTTATTATATTTTAACATTGTGTTAATTTAGGCTCATGGAGAAACAGATGCTGAAATATGACAAGAAATTTACTAGGGATATTTGCCGGAGAGAGAATAGGGCAGCAACTGACAGACACAAAGAGGCTGGTAGAGCTGCCAGGCTTTCGTACAAGCCTGGACCTGAATGAAAAAGAGAAAGTAGGGAAGGAAGGGTGAGTGGAAGCTTCACAGTCTGCTCTGAGGGTCTAAGGAAAGTTTGATGAGGCTGTCAAAGATCCCTCAAGCAAAGGTCAGCCTTCGGAGAAGTCCCACATCTCCCTGGCTTGGGCTGCCTTAATTTCCCCCATGCTGTCACTGTCTGGGAGCAGTGAGTGAGAAGCATGGGCTCTATCCCAACAACAGCAATGGGCTTCAGAGAGCAGGAGCTCAAGCCCCTGTTTCTTCTTCACAGTCCCAGAAACCGGAAATCTGAGGCACAGGCTCATGTTTCACATGTGTCACATGTTTCTCATGTGTCTCATGGGTCACTGTAATCCAGAAATTAGACTTTGGGTCTTACCACAAATCTTGGGTCACATGGGCCTCATTCTGAATTCTTACAATCTTGACTCAAAGGATTGATAGCAATAATAGGTGACACTGGTAAGATGCTTTGTATTCTCACAATACCACCACGAAGAAAATACTCTGTGCTAATTTTCTAGATGAAGAAATCTAGTTGATATACAACCACAAGAAAGAAAAAACATAGCCCAGCAAGGGGGAAGGAAGAGGGGAGAGGGGGAGGGACAGGAGGAAGAGTAATTGGTAGGATCTCACTTGATGTGCATGATGTGAGGGTGTTCAGTGTACCTCTGGGGTGAAGAGCTCAACTACAACTTGAACTTTACCTTAGAAAGGAAAACAATGCAACCTAAATATTTGTACCCTCATATGAATCTGAAATAATAATAAAAAAAGAAATCTAGTTGAAACACTTAGTAAGATATGAACAGAGAGCACTGTGCCAGATCCTTTGGCTTTACATCCTGCCTACTTCTCATGACACATTAATGTTGGCAATAGACCACCCATTTTCTGGATAATGAATAGTACTGTGAATAGTAGATGATTAGGTAACACTATAAATTATAAAAAAAAAAACAAAACAAAACACACAACAGGATGTTTATGAAAGGGAAAGGATCACTATCAATAATTTCCTCAGGGCAGCAATGCTTTCTTCCCTGGCATTTTTTCCTCACATTGGTCTATAATCCCACAATGTCCTCTGTGGGCAGGCATATAACAGCAATCCTGTCCAAAGCCCCCACAGACTTAGGGAATTCTTACCAGGAGAACCACCTAGAGGCTCAGTAAAGAACTATCTTCATCTACTTTTCCACTGCTGCTTCCATTCCCAGGGAACAATTCAGATCCTCTGGGCCAATCCTCGAGTTTCAGTTCTGGACTCTCTGACCCTCTACTTAGAAGATTTGTTTTAGATCATAATTATAGATTACATTTCATATTTATTTAGCATATTTGCCACCTTACATTTCATTTGCAAATGGCTGTTTGCCTGCAGTATCTTATTTATTTAATTGATTGCCTGTTTCAGTTTTCAGAGTAATTGTTTATCTCAAGCGGCATAGCAGCATGCTCTGTTCCTAGGCTCCACTCTATAAGAGAGTGCTGGCTGCTTGGAATAATTCAATGTCTCATTAAAGCAGACTGAAACTTAGCTCCAAAAACTCTCAGCCAAGGTACATGTTCTTGACAGCTTTGCAGATTTCATCTTTTCCTGATGAACTTGCACACAGGAAGGATGCTGGTTCAAGTCTAAGTCAATCACATATTTCAAGGAAAATAGAGACTTCACAATTCTGTCTTCCAATCTGTGTATCATCTTTCCCTTTCCTCACAGATTATGATTTTTATCTCCTGCTGTTAATAATTTCACAAAGTCTAGGGGGTTCTACTATATAATTACAGGAAATGTGAGTATCATTCAATGCAACCATGGATACATTCTGGCTTTCCTATTATACTTTCGAATTGGGAGTTGGCTGACTTAAGCCAGTTATTTTCAGATTTCACACATTAATGACACCAACCAAATCTGTTTTTTTTTGTTTGTTTGTTTGTTTTTGTAGAGATAGAGTTTCACTTTATTGCCCTCAGTAGAGTGCCATGGCATCACACAGCCCACAGCAACCTCCAACTCCTGGGCTTAGGCGATTCTCCTGCCTCAGCCTACCAAGTAGCTGGGACTACAGGCGCCCGCCACAATGCCCAGCTATTTTTCTGTTGCAGTTTGGCCAGGTCTGGGTTTGAACCCACCACCCTCGGTATATGGGGCCCGCGCCCTGCTCACTGAGCCACAGGCGCCGCCCAAATCTGTTGTTTTTTTAATTATGACTACAGCCATATTTCTCTAACACTTGAGATATTGTATAGGCCAGCGTCACTCTGTGTACCTCTTTTTTTTTTTCCAACTCACCACAGATGAGCGGCTTAGAAACCATGATGCTACCACATGTTAAGGGTTAGCAATACTGCACTTCCAGTAACAATGTCACCTTTAAACCATCTGGCCTGTGATACCATTTTAGAATCTTATCCTGAGGAGCTTCTTTTTAGGAAAACTGGTATAAGAACTTCTGGTATAAATTCTTCTAGTTTGAGCAGGCCCAGAAAAATGTGAGTGCAGGTAGAAGTTCAGGGTCTACCACTAGGGAGATGGGAAGTGATTACAGGGGAGAAAAGGCAGCAAAATGACAAGTACGCATATTATTAAGCTTGCCACCAAACATAGGAAATGGGATCTATGGGAAAACTCTAGAGAAAAGTACAAAACACACCTCACAATTATCCACAAGTTGCAAGGTAATTGGGACATTTTTACAGCAACTTCTAAGAATCATTGATTGAAGCCTGTGCTTAGAGGTGTTTCGGGTTGCCATGCACAATGGCAGCGAGGCCTTCTGTGCTTCCAGGTGTAAGTACTAGAAACCGGGAATCATCCAGAGCCCCTTAAAATGGAATAATTTAAGGGACAGGGATGGGGCACTGATGATATTAAAACATCTTTTAAAAGATTAAAAAAAGATTAAAAAAGCTTTGATTTAAACTAAACATTCTAACCCATTTTGGGCTCAAATTCTATCACCTTCTCTGAGTAATAACATTATACACAGCCAGGATATTGTACAAGCAATTTCTTACATTGCTGTTTCATTTAATCTACACTAAACTGTAATGATGAGAAACAGTCCAGCTTTGGAGTCACTCAAGCTGAACATCAAATATTAGCTCTGCTTCAGTTACCTGTGGTCTTGGACAAGTTTGTGAGAGCTAGGAAACTCAATATTGTTTTCTGGAATTTTTTGCTTATAAAATAGGAATAATAGTACCTACCTTACAACAGTTATTGTGATGGATAAAGACACGGTAAATGTAAAGTGTTTGAAATAGCAAGGTTTCATTAAGTTATTTTCAAAGAGGATTCAGAGGTAACTTAGAATTTATATTAGTGTGATCCTTAGTGTTTTCCCAAACTTTGATATGGCCCTTCTAACAATTTGTGGATATGCTGATCTGTTTACCTAGCTTCCTGTCTTCAGTTTGCCACCCTGGGTTCAACTTCTACCTTCCCCTCCCCTTCTCTGCACCTCTAGAAGCTGTTCCTCCAGTTTCCATGGGTTCTTATGCCCTCCAGTTTCCCATTGGGTTAGCCAATGGGATACAAGGGTAGGAAATTAGTGAATGGGAGAAAATGAGGTCAAGGTATCTATTCACCCCCAAATCTTCCTTGTGAGTAATCACAAGTTGGCTGTATTCCTCTCATCACCTTTTGGCAGGTGAATCTCTTCATTTAGCTTCCCTCTGCATTCCACTAACCTCTCAGTCCCCTTGATTCTTCTGACTTGGGAGAGTTAATGCTGATGGAACTGCACTACACACTATTGATTTCCTAACCACATTTTGTCAATAATCCTTCTTTAGTTATTCCCAGTTTGAGTGTGCCATCTCTTTTCCACCAGAATCTTCAGTAAGATATTAACAAAGGGGCCTTACCCATATGATGAGTGTATGTGTCAGTGGGGTGAGAGGGACAGGAGTGTGTGCACATGCATGTAAGTAAAGACTAAGACAACCGTAATTGATCCCAGTGCTTTTCAAGGCATCACATTCACTGCATTGGTCACATGTGTGCATGTGTGTGTACACATCCACACGTACACAGAGTCACAGGTTGGGGATGGAAAAAAGTATTCTAGAAGAACATGCCAAGATCGTCAGCTCTCAGACATTTTGCTATTAAGATATAGCTGACCCTTCCAGGAGTAATTCTCTCTCATCATACCAATGATTCTCAGATGTGGAAGAATAAATAGTGTTTTGAAATTAATAAATCTTAAGGAGAAATTTTCAAATGTTTTCAGGAGATTTTGACATGGCCCCTATCTCCTTCAGAAGCTCTCTTTTTCCTAATTAGGTTTTCAAAAGCTAATATTTCCCACTAGTATCCTTTATTTCCTAAACAGAAGAAAAGAAAGAAGAGTAAAAATATTTGGAGTTTTGAGGGCATATAAAAATCTCAAATGAGACACTTTTTAGCATTGTTCAGAGAGTATTTTGTCTGTAGCAATGTTATAAGAATAAAGTGACTTGGTATTATTTAATTTACATGCATGCGTTAACACGATATATTTAAAATGGGAATTGAGAAAGACTTGACATATAAATGAAAGACAGCTATGACTATCCCCAGGGCCATGGAAGCAGTGTAAGCAGAAGCAGAGGGCAGGGGTTGTAGAGCTCCTTCCTTCCTAAGAAGCCCGGAGCATAGGGAAGTGTGGAGCGAGTGAATGAAAATGAAGCAATAGAAGCCATTCTTCTTGACACTATATTAGGACTGTCTGATCCATTATCATTCTTTTCCTTTTTAAGCTCAGTTTTGCCTTTAGATGTCTCTTTTCAATCCCTGCTGTTTCTCATAGGTTATAACTACGCTCCTTTTCCTGTGTAACTTCTGGGGCCTGTTAGGGAGACACACACAGCAAAAGCAAGGAAGGACTTGGCTCTAAAAGTACCACTCAATTGGGCAGTCATGAAAGGCAGAGTTAAATCCCAGAAGAGGAAATGGTATGCTAAAACGATTCTACAGGGAAACTGAACTCAAACTCTTCCCATATGGCCATATGAAATGCAATCTGTAGCTCCATTGCTCAAAAAAGTTGACTTAATGGACTTGACAAGTATATAATCCCATAAAATTAGGAAAAGCTTCCAGCTTCAACATTCTATGACTATTTAATTAGTTTTTAACTCTTCTTAGGTTACAAAACGCTTAGAAAAATTTAGTCTAGAATCCACCCTAATCATCAACCCATATACTAACAGGGTTAAATTCTTTGAATGTTTTTCAATGTCTTAGCAGCTAAATTAAAAAAAAAAATGCTAAGAGCACTGCAGTAGATATATTTAATGCAGCAAATGAATCTCAGATCTAGATCCTGCTCCCCAGAGTTTAATTGAGGCATAACCTGCTATGGGTGAGGACATAGTCATCAATGCACACGTGGTGAGGCAACTAGTAGAGGAAGAAGTTAAGGCAGGTAGTTCCCTGGAGCTAACGCTTACTAAAAACCTCTCCGCCAGTCACTATTTATACATTACTTTATTGAGTCCTCATGACATCACCATTAGGATGGCATTATTATCCCTCTTTTATGCAGATGAAGTTAGGCTACATCAAGGTAGTTTATGGCAAAGTGGAATTTAATATCCGATGTCCTAGATTATAAAGTCCGTGTGCTTCTCAGCAGACTACATCACATAGTCCCTGAAAACAGGGTACCTCTTTTTTTTTATTATTGAATCATAGCTGTGTACATTAATGCAATCATGGGGCACCATACACTGGATTTATAGAACATTTGACATATTTTCATCACACGGGTAAACATAGCCTTCCTGGCATTTTCTTAGTTATTGTGTTAAGACATTTATATTCTACATTTACTAAGTTTCACATGAACCTTGTAAGATACACCGTAGGTGTAATCCCACCAATCACCCTTCCTCCAACCATCCTCCTCCCTCTTTCCCCTCCCTCTCCCTCTTCCCCATACTCTTAGGTTATAACTGGGTTATAGCTTCCATATGAAAGCCATAAATTAGTTTCATAGTAGGACTGAGTACATTGGATACTTTTTCTTCCATTCTTGAGATACTTTACTAAGAAGAATATGTTCCAGCTCTATCCATGTAAACATGAAAGAGCTAAAGTCTCCATCTTTATTTAAGGCTGCATAATATTCCATGGTGTACAAATACCACAATTTATTAATCCATTCATGGATCAATGGGCACTTGGGCTTTTTCCATGACTTAGCAATTATGAATTGGGCTGCCATAAACATTCTGGTACAAATATCTTTGTTATAATGTGATTTTTGGTCTTCTGGGTATATACCTAGTAGAGGAATTATAGGATTGAATGGCAGGTCTATTTTTAGAACTCTAAGTGTGCTGAAAACATCTTTCCAAAATGAATGTATTAATTTTCATCCCCACCAGCAGTGTAGAAGTGTTCCCTTTTCTCCACATCCATGCCAATATCTCTGGTCTTGAAATTTTGTGAAATGGGCTAATCTTACTGGAGTTAGATGATATCTCAAAGTAGTTTTGATTTGCATTTCTCTGATGATTAAGGATGATGAGCATTTTTTCATATGTCTGCAGACTGTGCACCTGTCTTCTTCAGAGAAATTTCTCTTCAAGTCCCTTGCCCAGCCTGCGATGGGATCGCTTGTTCTTTTCTTGCTTATACGTTTGAGTTCTCTATGGATTCTGGTTATTAAACCTTTGTCGAAGACATAACCTGAAAATATCTTTTCCCATTCTGAGGACTGCTTGCTTGCTTTACTTACAGTGTTCTTGACTATGCAGAAGCTTTTTAGTTTGATCGGATCCCAGTAGTGTATTTTTGAAGCTGCTTCAATTGCCCGGGGGTCCTCCACATAGAATATTCACCACACTGATTTCTTCAAGAGATTTCCCTGCACTTGCTCCTAATATTTTTAGAGTTTAATGTCTTAAGTTTAAATCTTTAATCCAGTGAGAGTCTATCTTAGTTAATAGTGAAAGGTGTGGGTCTAGTTTCAGTCTTTTACAGGTCACCAGCCAGTTCACCCAGCAACATTTGTTAAATAGAAATCTTTTCCCCACTGAATTGGGGGAAAGTTTTTAATTGGCTTGTCAAAGATCAAATAATGGTAAGTAGCTAGGTTCATCTCTTGGTTTTCTGTTCTGTCCCATACATCTACCTCTCTGTTTTTGTGCCAGTACTGTGCTGTTTTGATCACTATCGATTTATAGAATAGTCTGAGGTCTGGTAGCGTGACTCCTCTTGCTTTGTTTTTATGTCTGAGTAATGTCTTGGATATTCCAGTTTTTTTCTGATTCCTATCAAATGAAGTATTATTTTTTCAAGATCTTTAAAGTATGACAGTGGAGCTTTAATAGGGATTGCATTAAAATTGTATATTGCTTTGGGTAGTATGGACATTTTAACAATGTTGATTCTTCCCAGCCATGAGCATGGTATGTTTTTCCATTTGTTAACATTTTCAGCTATTTCTTTTCTTAGAGTTTCATAGTTTTCTTCATAGAGATCTTTCACGTCCTTTGTTAGACAAACTCCCAAATATTTCATTTTCTTTGGCACTACTATGAATGGAATAGAGTCCTTAACTCTTTTTTCAACTTGACTATTGTTGGTATATATAAAGGCTACCAATTTATGAAAGTTGATTTTGTAACCTGAGATGCTGCTGTATTCCTTGATCACTTCTAAGAGTTTTGTAGTAGAATCCCTGGTGCTTTCCAGATATACAATCATATCATCTGTGATGAGTGAAAGTTTGATCTCTTCTGACCCTGTATGGATACCCTTGATCGCCTTTTCTTCCTTAATTGCAATGGCTAAAACTTCCATTACAATGTTAAAGAGCAGTGGAGACAATGGATCACCTTGTCTGGTTCCTGATATGAGTGGAAATTATTTCAATTTAACTCCATTCAATACAATATCGGCTGTGGATTTGCGGTAGATTGCCTCAATCAGTTTAAGAAATGTCTCTTCTCTACCAATTTTCTTAAGTGTTCTGATCATGAAGGGATGCTGAATATTACCAAAAGCTTTTTCTGCATCAATTGAGAGAATCATATGGTCTTTGTTTTTTAATTTGTTTATGTGCTGAATTATATTTATAGCTTTACATACCTTGAACCAGGCTTGAGACCCTGGGATAAAACCCACTTGGTCATTATGTATAATTTGTTTGATGTTTTGCTGGATTCTGTTTGTTAGAATCTTTTTGAATACTTTTGCATCTATATTCATTAGAGATATTGGTCTATAATATTCTTTTCCTGTTGGGTCCTTTCCTGGTTTTGGGATCAGGGTGATTTTGCTTCATAGAACGTGTTGGGTAGTCTTCCTTCTTTTTCTATATTTTGGAACAGGTTAAGTAATATAGGTACTAGTTCCTCTTTAAAGATTTGGTAGAATTCTGATGTGAAGGTTTCACATCCGGGTTTTTCTATTTATGGAGATTTTGTATGGTTGATGCTATTTCAGAACTTGACATAGGCCTTTTCAACATTTTCACTTGATTCTGGCTAAGTCTTGGAAGGTGACATGCTTCCAAGTATTGGTCAATTTCCTTCAGATTTTCATATTTCTGAGAATAAAGTTTCTTATAATATTCATTAAGGATTTTTTGAATTTCTGAGGGGTCTGTTGTCATTTCATCTTTGTCATTTCTGATTGATGAAATTAGATATTTTACTCTTTTTTCCTGGGTAGATTACCCAAAGGTTTATCTATTTTATTGACCTTTTAAAAAAATCAACTTTTTGATTTATTGATCTGTTGTATAATCTTTTAGTTTTCAATTTCATTTAATTCTGCTCTAATTATGGTTATTTCTTTTCTTCTACTTGGTTTGGGGTTGGAATGTTCTTTCTTTTCCAGTTGCTTGAGATGTCCCATTAAGTTGTTAACTTCCTCTCTTTCTAGTCTCTTGAGGAAGGCTTGCAGTGCTATAATTTCCCTCTTAGGAATGCCTTTGCAGTATCCCAGAGGTTCTGATAATTCATGTCTTCATTTTCATTTTGTTACAAAAATTTGGCAATTTCCTTCTTAATCTCATCAATGACCCAGCTATCATTCAGCATAAGGTTATTTAACATTCATGTTTTTGTGTGAGTAGGCATACTCTTGCTGTTACTGAGTGCAACTTTTATTCCATGGTGGTCCAAGAAGATGCAAGGAATAATTTCTTTAAATTTACTGAGGTTAGACTTGTGACCTAAGATGTGATCGATTTTGGAGTGTTTCGTGGGCTGATGAGAAGTATGTGTATTCAGTTTTGTTGAGATGAAAAGTTCTGTAGATTTCTGTTAAATCCAAATGTTTGATGGTTAGATTTAATCTAAGATTTCTTTGCTCAGCTTCTTATTGGTAGATTTATCCAACACTGACAAAGGAGTGTTGAAATCTCCGACTATTATGGAGCTGGAGGAAATCAAGTTGCGCATGTCTGTTAGAGTTTCTCTTATAAATTGTGGCACATTCTGGTTGGGTGCATAAATATTAATAATTGAAATCTCATCATATTGAGTATTACCCTTAACAAATTTGAAATACCATTCTTATCCTTCCTTTCTTTTGTTGGTTTAAAGCCTATTGCATCTGCAAATAGAATTGCAACACCTGTTTTTTTCTGATTACCATTTGCCTGAAATATGGATGATCATCCTTTCACCCTGAGTCTATATTTATCTTTTGAGGTTAAATGCGATTCTTGTATGCAGCAAATATCTGGCCTGAGTTTTTGTATCCAGTTAGTCAAGCTTTGCCTCCTTAGAGGACAGTTTAAGCCATTCACATTAACGGAGAATATTGATAAATCTGGTAAAATTTTGGGTATCGATTTTTTTGAATGTCCAGTGGACATTTTTAATCCTTTCACCACTGTGGAAGTTGGAGTTTGATCAAAAGTTTCTACTGAGTTTACTATTTTGGTAGAGGATTGGGCTGGTCATTATGGAGGACAGGTCTGGGAATATCCTGAAGAGCTGGCAATTTATGGCAATTTTGGCATATTTGGCAATTTGGCAATTATGGCAAATTTCTTTAACATGTGAATGTCATTAAAGTATAAATGAAACTCAGTTTAGCTGGATACAGGATCCGGTGTTGAAAGTTATTTTGTTTTAGGAGATTAAAAGTCGATGACCACCCTCTTCTGGCTTGAAAGCTTTCAGCGGAGAGATCTGCACTCATTCTAATATTCTTTACCTTTTAGGTTATAGTTTTCTTACTTCAGGCTGCTTTCAGAATTTTCTCTGTCATATTAACTCTCTGTCATATTAACATTAGTGAAGTTAATTTATGATGTGCCTGGGGGATGTCCTATTCAGATGGAGCCATGCTGGGGTTCTGAAACTGCCTGCTATCTGAATTTCAGAATCTCTTGGCATGTCTGGAAAATTCTCTTTCATAATTTCATGTAGAAGAGCCTCTGTGCCTTGCAAAGTCACTTCATTACTTTTAGGGATTCCAGTGAGGCAGATATTAGCCTTCTTCAAATTATCCCAGAGCTCTCTGAGAGAATGATCCATTTTTGCTTTCTATTTCTCTTCCTCTTTGAGAGTTTGAGGGTGTTCGAAAGCTTTGTCTTCAATGTCAGAAATCCTTTCTTCTGCTTGCTCCACTCTATTACTGAGGGATTCTACTGTATTTTTCAGATATTTGAGGGCTGCAAATTCTTGCTTCAATGTGTTAAAATCTTTGGTGGTTTTGTCTTTAAATTCATTGAATTTTTGAGACAACTTTTGAATTGTTCCCAAATCTCTAATTCCAATTTTTCCTCCATTCTATTAATCTTGTTTGCAATCCAAATTCTGAATTCGATTTCTGACATCTCGGCCATCTGTTTATGAATGGGATTTTCAGTTACATCTGCCTATCTTTCCTTCAGGGGGGGTTGATTTACTCTGGTTATTCATGTTATCAGAGTTTTTCTGCTGATTCCACCCCTTGATTATTTTACACCTTTTGACTAGATGAGTGGATAAAGAAAAGTTGGGTGCGGGGCTTCTGGAGTAGTGATTACCAGCTCTTTGCCTAAAAGCTGGGACTGTTTTCTGTACCTTTTCCCCTGGAGCTTTGGCTGAGGACCTGTACAATGCTATAGCCTGAGAAACTGGGGACCTACTTGGTGTGGTCGGGCTAAGTGGCTCTGTCTTGTTTTCACCTGGTCTCTGTCTGACCCTAGTGAAACAGTTACTCTGTGTTGAAGTCTCAGCTGTGGAGAAATAAAAGGATAAATCAATTGTCTCAGTCAGCACCTGTCTCAGGAGGGAGAGTTTCAAAGGTCTCTGGCAACTAGATCGCAGGGGTCTGTTGACAACTCAAATATGACTTCCTCCAGTGCTCCGTGAGTTCAGGGGGACCCACCCAGCAGATAGATTAGTCTGGGAAGGTTGATGCCTCCTTCCCACCTTGCACCTCTGTCATAATCACTGATAACCCTGTAGGCCTATGACCCAGTTGCCTCCAATGAGCAGATACTCCAGGGGTTTGCACCTGCCTGAATCACAAGGAGATCTATGTCTCCTCAGCCAGGCCACTGCTCTCTTCCACCACTGACAGGGGGAGATGAGCCTTAACAACTTTGGGCGCTTGATGGAGGCTGGGGGTGTTCACTCAGTTCAAGCCCTGCCCCTGATTGATGTTACTGATAGAACAGAACAACTGTATAGAATTTGTTTCTATCCCAGCTAAATTTTCCTGTAGAAGAGAAGCTGTTTTTGAGTTCACAGAACCTGCATCTCATACCCTATCTTTGCTGCTGCAGGTTTCTATTAGCAGCACAGTTAGTTGTCAGTTCTAGCCTCCTGCCTTCCTTTGTCTAGGCTGATGATCCCCTGAGGGCTGGGTGTGTCTTAGGCTCAGTAAAGAGGTTCTCTGGGTCAGCCCTGCCCTGGGAGTCTGCCGGCACTGTGTACATTTCTAGTCCCCATGCTCCACCCAGGCGGGTACCGCCTCAGTCAAACCCTTTACTCATGGGGTCTGCATTTCTGTCCCAGATCTGTTTTGCCAATGGTTGCCACCTGAGAAGATGCCTGGCCTCCTCTGGTTGCCCAGGGAGGCAGGGGGTTTGACTCCAGAATATCCAGGGGTGAGCCCTATTGTTGCCAAAAATGGCTGCTGCTCTGCTCCTTGGGACATCGCCGACCCTGTCTGGTTCCCTCTCAGCCAACCATCCTCTCCTCGTTCCTGTGCCACAGAATCAGCATTGACCAGCAGCAGTCCAGGCCCTGTCCACACTTCTCGAGAAAACACCCAAGAATCTGGACTCCTGGGGGACAGGCCTCCAGACCTCAGAGTGAGAGTGGAGGAGAGTGCTGGGAGCTCAGAATTGCAGGTAGAGAATATATACAGTTTTACACAGTTTCATGGTAGGAGAACACTGTGGAAATAAGTAGGGGAAGTAAGTCCAGGTTTTAGAGGATCTCTCCTGTTGAGTATAATGGGAGGATTTTTGAATTCTGCTCATTTGCTTATGGGATACTCTGAGCTGTTCTCATGGGGGAGGGACTCCCATTCACTTGGTGATGGATTTTGTACCTTTTGTTTGTATCCTTGGTGTCTCAGCTCGCCTCAGCAGGGTTGTGCATTCTTCAACCTTCTCTCTTGGCACAGCTCTAATCCGCCAGGTTATTTGCTAAATTTCTGTCCTTTAACTCTCCTTTTGGAGAGGAGCCAACAAGGTAGCTCTTGAGAGAGAGAATCAAGGCCTTAAGGAGAAGAGACATTTTACAAATAAGTAAAGAACATCTTTATCAAGGTGGAAGGAAGAAGTAAGTGGGATCAAAGCATGTAGAAAACAGTCCCCTTAGGTCAAGGTCCAACAAATCTCAGGAAAGGAAATGTGGCATCCTTCATTTCAAGTTTGGAATTAAGTAAGCACCAAAGTGGAAGTGGAAGTGGAGTTGGTAACAGCCTAGCACTGACAACTGGTTGATTCCAAATATTCTAGGAGGGAGGTGGATGACAAACATACAACTCTTCCAAATGACCAAGCGACAAGAATACCTATAGAGAGCCTGGAACAAAAGAGGCTTCCAACATTTACTTTGCATCTCAGATTTCATTTTTCAGATAGCTTTGGAAAAAAAATCTTTAAATTATGTTTCTTACAGCTGCTCTATCAGGAACTTACCAAGCACTACAGCCATCAGAGCAATTAAAAAAAAAATTGCACAGAAGGTAATTAAAAGCCTTACTGGTTCTTGCGATTAGACTGACATTTTAAATGCCTCTGGATGCTTTATTGTGCCAATAACCTATTTCCCTCATCTCCAAGAGAAATACAACTGACATCAGTAATTTACCCAAATACTCTATGGGTAGCATGTGCCAAATACAAACCCACACTAAATTAGGGCCAAAATTCTCTGTGCATTCAATAGGATACATCTTAATAGAAAAACTGCTTTTTTCAAATTCCTGCTGTATGTTTGTGTTTTTAGTATTCATTGTCCTCTTTTCTTAGCTCAGAGTATACAGCCTAATGTTGATGTTCAGCTGGAATATACCAGATTTACAGACAGGCCAATCCTTTCCAATTTTCACATGGTAATGAGAGAATCATGGCTTGGGAGGACAAGGCCGTATTTGCGATCATTCTTGAATGAAGATTTATTGTAGAATGTGTGTCCTTTAATGCCTGCTCTTGCAAAGGAATTCTACTTTCTGCCAGCCTCAACCCTCAATTTAGGATTAGAACACAGGTTTGTTATTTTGCTAATAATCGGATAAAAATGTTGCCATATGATTGAATTTAAGAAGCTGTCCTTGTTCAGGGGCTGGAATTTTGAGGACATGTGCTAACCCGGAGTTTAGTTTTGCTCATTTTTCTGTTCTTCTTTTGAGGAAGCAATCCCAGGGCTCTCTACCATATCAGGATACAGATCAACTTTCCTTTGGGAAGCAAAAAACATAAGCAAACAAACCAAAAAGAAGAAATAATGAAATTGAAGGTGGCTAGATGGTTTCTTCATAGTAAAATATTATGAGAAAATAAGAGTTAAAGTCACTCTCAAAACATCAAAACCAGGTGAAACAAAGAAACCAGAAGCTGCCACAGTTTCTTCTTGGGAGATACTGAAAACTAAAGACAAACTTACACGTAAGTGCTTCTCTTCCGATTTTCTAAGAGAAACAAACTGTTAATTTGCTTTCTTCATTTCCCCCATGTGACTTATCTTTTCTAGTGTGCTACATAATTTATAACCACTTTAAGTTCTCAGCTCTTCTGAGAACCATTTGAGCAATGCTTTTATCCTGTTATGTAGCAATGCAATCCAGCTACTCCCAGTTCTTTCCAGGGCCCTTGTGCCCTCTGTGTGAATGGCATACACAGTCCTCCACATCCTCAACCCTGTGGGCTCACAGGCCCCAGGGCACCAAGACTGAAGGCCATTGAACTTCAAATAAGAATTTATTTAAGAAGAAGGGATTAGATTTCTTTCTTTCTTTCTTTCTTTCTTTCTTTCTTTCTTTCTTTCTTTCTTTCTTTCTTTCTTTCTTTCTTTCGACAGTCTCACTTTGTCACCCTCAGTAGAGTGCTGTGGTGTCACAGCTCACATCAACCTCTTGGGCTTAGGCAATTCTCAGCCTCCCGAGTAATGGGGACTACAGGTGCCTGCCACAATGCCCGGCTATTTTTTCTTTGCAGTTTGGCTGGGGCTGGGTTAGAACCTGCCATCCTCAGTATATGGGGCCGGCACCCTACTCACTGAGCTATAGGTGCCGCCCAGGAATAGGTTTCTTAGCTAGATTAAACAGCTTCACTTTTTTTTTTTTAATGTTCTCAATTTTATGTGTATACAAAATAATTCCAATAACCAAAATATTCATATGAATACAAAAATAAACAAACAACAAATCCTATGTTTACTATAAGATTGGAATGTGGGACCCACCCAGAGGAGGCCATAGGATGAGGCCTAGTTGATGGGGCAGACTACCACCAGCACAGGGGTGAAGTGGGGACTCTTAAAGAATCTTCAGCATTTTTTTTTTTTTTTGATACAGAGTCTTACTTTGTCACCCTTGGTAGAGGGCCATGGCATCATAGCTCATAGCAACCTCAAACTCTTGGGCTCAAGTGATCCTGTTGACTTCTAAGTAGCTGGGACTATAGGTACCTACCACAATGCATGGCTATTTTTTTGAGACGAAATCTTGCTCTTGCTCATGTTTTTTTTAAGGTTAAAATAAAATGATCATGAACATGATATGAAATTTTGTACAAAGAAAGCATCAAGAAGGACAAAATAAAAGATGCTCAGAACTATCACCTCTAAACAGTAGATTATGCAATGTGAGGACACCACAGTGGGAGACATAGGCAGTAAGCAATGCCATTACATGGAGTCCCTATACAGACAATAGACTCCCCAGCATTAAGGGGCAAGTGGCTCTGGCCTTTGAGCCCTTACTGACCACGACACCTGTAATCAAAGTGAAGAATTCATGGGTTTATTGAGCAACTTCTTTGCCACATTTAACATACTGTCACAGTTTTCCTAGAGATTCTGGCCACTTATCTGTTTGCCCACCAGATGCACATAAGTAGTGACACCTGAGCATATTTGTAAAGCTCTGCTTACTCAAAGGTCAGTTCCCCATAGCCCATATTACAGGTGTTCCATGTGTCTGCAAGCCCTGGCACTAATCTAATGCTATAGATACTTTCAAAGAGCTTTCAAAGTATGAGTTCTTCATATATAAGATAATAATAAGGAAAGGTCATAAAATTTATTCCTCTAGAAAATTTTTAGAAGAGGATAAATTCCAATGGTATCCATGGATCTAAAAGAGAGAGAGAATCATCTTTCATTAAATAGAGTGAAAAAATGAATAAAAATTGGTTTCACTCAGTGAATTGTTGGGAGAAACATTTGGCCACTATGTTATGATTTTTTAAACATTGATTTAAATGAAATTTTATTTTTCATGTGTTTTATGTTATAAAAATATGAAAGTCGGGGAGGGGAGACAAGATGGCGGACTGAAGCCAGCTTTCAACAGAGGCACCCGTCCAGAAGGAGAGTTAAGGGACAGGAATTTAGTAAGTATCCTGGTGGATTTGAGCCTCACCAAGAGAGAAGGCTGTAGAACGCACATCAACACCGCTGAGGCAAGTTGTGATCATAAGGACGCAAACAAAAGGTACAAAATCCAACACCAAGCGGACGGGAGTCCCCCTCCCCCATGAGACCGGCTCTGGAGCCCCACAATTGAACAAGCGGGCAGAAATTAAAGGCCCTCCCACTACACTCCACGGGAGAGACCTTCTAAAAACTGGACCTACCTCCCCTACTGGGGTGCCGTGATGTTCTCCTGCCGGACATAGGGCTGAATAAAACTTTGGGAATCCTTTGCCGGCAACCCTGAATCCCCGGCGCTCCCCTCCCGCCCACTGAGGTCTGGAGGCCTGTCCCCCAGGAATTCGGATCCTTGGGTGATTTCTCAAGGGGAGTGGACAGTCCCCGAGTTGCGACTGGTCAGCATTGACTCTGAGGTGCGCACGTGAGGAGAGGGCACCGGGCTGAGGGGGAGTCACGCCTCACGGCACTTCCCTGCGGTGCAGTGCACCAACCCACCCCGGGCATACGGGGCCCAAGATCGAATAAGACTCTGGCCTCCCCGCTGAGAGCTGAGAACCCCTACTCTCACTCGGGGTCTGAGGGTCTATCCCCCAGGAGTTCGGCTCCTTGGGTGATTTCTCGAGGGGAGTGCACAGTGCCTGAGCTGCGTCAGGTCAGCGCTGACTCTGGGACACGTGAGCGAGGAGAGGGCACTCCGCTGAGGGGAAATCAAGCCTTGGCGGCACTTCCCTGCGGTGCAGTGCAGGAGCCCTCCCCGGACCGTAGTATTGCGTAAAACTGAATGAAACTCTAGCTTCCCCCCGCCCCACTCCCAATCCGGGTCTGGGGGCCCATCCCCCAAGAGTTCTGATTCTTGGGGGATCTCTTAAGGGGTGTGGACCCAGCACAAACTGCAGCTGCTCAGTGCTGACTCTGGGGCGCGGGACAGAGGAGAAAAGGGTCGCCTGAGTGCCCACACCAGAGCAGCAGTTCCCTGGAGGTAGATCAACAGCCGTTTTTTCTTTAACGGCAGAACGCTCACTTCTGGATATTCTGAGGCCACACCCCCTGTCTCCCTGGGCAACCAGAGGAGGCCACCGGTGACACGGCTCACAAACCCGGGAAGCTTCCAGGGCGGGGCCGACCGAGAGAGGTGTTCAGATGCAATTCTCCAACAGCAAAGACGTTTGAACTCAAAACAGCCCGTCTTCTGTAGGCGACGACAGGAACAGAGACAGAACCTCACAAAGTTGTCTGTTCTGTTCTGTTCTGTTAGCAGCATCCATCAAGGACGGGGCTAAGCCTGAGTGAACACCTCCTTCCCATCACCTGCATCAAACACTCAAAGATGTCAGGCCCCATCTCCTCCTGCTAGATAGCGGCAGTCTGCGGGGGCCTGGCAGACTTCCTTGCGATTCAGGCAGGTGCAAACCCCTGGAGTGTCTGTTCACTGCAGGCAACTGGGTTAGCCATCTGCAGAGATACCAGTGACTGGGTCTGACGGAGGGGCAAAGTGGGGAAGGAGACGTCAACCTTCCCAGACTGCTCTGTTTGCTGGGTGGCTCCTCCTGACTCCACGCTGCACTGGGGTGAGCTGTGTCAGAGGAGTCACCAGGCCCCTGTGATCCAGTTCCCAGAGACCTCTTGAACCCTTCCACCCGAGACAAGTGCCGATTGAGACAGTTGATTCGGACCTTTTGAACTGGGCTAATAGACTGAGGACTTTTCAGGCGGTGCCCTGGGTGTGCGATTGTAGGAAGGTTTGATTCTCCTTTTCCAACTGGGGCCAGAGGTGGGCAGGCGGGGTGACTTAATTGCTGATTTTTCCACACAGCTGAGACTTCAAGCCAGAGTAGAAGTTGCAAAAGGATCAAACAGAAACCAGCTGAAAACAAGACAGAACCACTTTGCTCCACCACACTAGACAGGGCCCCAGTTTCTCAGGCCACAACACTGTACGGGCCCTCGACAAAACCCGAGGGGAAAAACCAAAGGGAGTAAACCATGGGGCGGAATCAGCGGAAAAACTCTGGTAACATGAATAACCAGAATAGATCAATCCCCCCAAGAAAAGATACGGCAGATGTGATTGAAGATCCCATTCATAAACAACTGGCTGAGATGTCAGAAGTCGAATTCAGAATTTGGTTTGCAGACAAGATTAATAAAATGGAATTAGGAATTCGAGGAGAAATTCAAAAATTGTCTCAAGAATTTAACGAATTTAAAGACAAAACCACCAAAGACTTAGACACACTGAAACAAGAACTTACAGCCCTCAAAGATATGAAAAATACAGTAGAATCCCTCAGTAACAGAATGGAGCAAGCAGAAGAAAGGATTTCTGACATTGAAGATAAAGTCTTCGAACGCTCCCAATCTCTCAAAGAGGAAGAGAAATGGAGAGCAAAAACGGATCACTCACTCAGAGAACTCTCAGATAATTCGAAAATAAACAACGTAAGGGTTATAGGAATTTCGGAGAACGATGAAGTGGCTGCCAAGGGCACAGAGGCCCTTCTACATGAAATTATGAAAGAAAATTTTCCAGACATGCCTAGAGAATCTGAAATTCAGATAGCAGACAGCTTCAGAACCCCAGCACGATTCAACCCCAATAAGCCATCTCCCAGACATATCATAATTAGCTTCACTAAAGTTAACATGAAAGAGAAGATTCTCAAAGCAGCCCGGCGAAAGAAAACTATAACGTACAAAGGTAAGAATATTAGAATAACTGCAGATCTCTCTGCTGAAACTTTTCAAGCAAGAAGAGGCTGGTCATCAACTTTTAATCTCCTAAAGCAAAAAAACTTTCAACCCAGGATCTTCTATCCAGCTAAACTGAGTTTCATCTATGATGGAGAAATTAAATACTTCAATGACATTCATATGTTAAAAAAAATTGCCATAAGTAAACGAGCTCTTCAGGATGTTCTCAGACCTATCCTCCACAATGACCAACCCAATCCTATACCACAAAAGTAAACTCACTCAGAAACTTCGGATCAAACTCCAACTTCCACACTGGCGAAAGGATTAAAAATGTCCACTGGACCTTTGAAAAACTCGATACCCAAAATTCCACCAGACTTATCAATACTCTCCATCAATGTGAATGGCTTAAACTGTCCTCTAAAGAGGCATAGGTTAGCTGACTGGATACAAAAACTCAAGCCAGATATTTGTTGCATACAAGAGTCACATCTCAACTTAAAAGACAAATACAGACTCAGGGTGAAAGGATGGTCATCCATATTTCAGGCAAATGGTAATCAGAAGAAAGCAGGTGTTGCAATTTTATTTGCAGATACAGTAGGCTTTAAACCATCAAAAGTAAGGAAGGACAAGAATGGTCACTTCATATTTGTTAAGGGTAATACTCAATATGACGAGATCTCAATTATTAATATCTATGCACCCAACCAGAATGCACCTCAATTTATAAGAGAAACTCTAACAGACATGAGTAACTTGATTTCCTCCAGCTCCATAATCGTTGGAGATTTCAACACTCCCTTGGCAGTGTTGGATCGATCCTCCAGAAAGAAGCTGAGCAAAGAAATCTTAGATTTAAACCTAACCATCCAATATTTAGATTTAGCAGACATCTACAGAACATTTCATCCCAACAAAACTGAATACACATACTTCTCATCAGCCCACGGAACTTACTCCAAAATTGATCACATTTTAGGTCACAAGTCTAACCTCAGTCAATTTAAAGGAATAGAAATTATTCCATGCATCTTCTCGGACCATCATGGAATAAAACTTGAATTGAGTAACAACAGGAATCTGCATACCCATACAAAAACATGGAAGTTAAATAACCTTATGCTGAATAAAAGCTGGGTCAGAGATGAGATTAAGAAAGACATCACCAATTTTTTGGAACAAAATGACAATGAAGACACAAACTATCAGAACCTCTGGGACACTGAAAAGGCAGTTCTAAGAGGGAAATTTATAGCACTGCAAGCCTTCCTCAAGAGAACAGAAAGAGAGGAAGTTAACAACTTAATGGGACATCTCACGCAACTGGAAAAGGAAGAACATTCCAACCCCAAACCCAGTAGAAGAAAAGAAATAACCAAAATTAGAGCGGAATTAAATGAAATTGAAAACAAAAGAATAATACAACAGATCAATAAATCAAAAAGCTGGTTTTTTGAAAAGGTCAATAAAATAGATAAACCTCTGGCCAACCTAATCAGGAAAAAAAGAGTAAAATCTCTAATATCATCAATCAGAAACAACAAAGACGAAATAACCACAGACTCATCAGAAATCCAAAAAATCCTTAATGAATATTACAAGAAACTTTATTCTCAGAAATATGAAAATCTGAAGGAAATAGACCGATACTTGGAAGCACGCCACCTTCCAAGACTTAACCAGAATCAAGTGGAAATGTTGAACAGACCCATATCAAGTTCAGAAATAGCATCAACTATACAAAACCTCCCTAAAAAGAAAAGCCCGGGACCAGATGGTTTCAAGTCAGAATTCTACCAAACCTTTAAAGAGGAATTAGTACCTATATTACTCAACCTGTTCCAAAATGTAGAAAAAGAAGGAAGACTACCCAACTCGTTCTATGAACCAAACATCACCCTGATCCCCAAACCAGGAAAAGACCCAACAAGAAAAGAAAATTATAGACCAATATCACTAATGAATATAGATGCAAAAATATTCAACAAGATCCTAACAAACAGAATCCAGCAACACATCAAACAAATTATACATCATGACCAAGTTGGTTTTATCCCAGGGTCTCAAGGCTAGTTCAATATACATAAATCTATAAATGTAATTCAGCACATAAACAAATTAAAAAACAAAGACCATATGATTCTCTCAATTGATGCAGAAAAAGCTTTTGATAATATCCAGCATCCCTTCATGATCAGAACACTTAAGAAAATTGGTCTAGAAGGGACTTTTCTTAAACTGATAGAGGCTATCTACAACAAACCCACAGCCAATATCATATTGAATGGAGTTAAATTGGAATCATTTCCACTCAGATCGGGAACCAGACAAGGCTGCCCATTGTCCCCATTGCTTTTCAACATTGTAATGGAAGTTTTAGCCACTGCAATTAGGGAAGAAAAGGCGATCAAGGGTATCCATATAGGGTCAGAAGAGATCAAACTCTCCCTCTTCGCAGATGATATGATTGTGTATCTGGAAAACACTAGGGACTCTACTACAAAACTCCTAGAAGTGATCAAGGAATACAGCAGCGTCTCAGGTTACAAAATCAACATTCATAAATCGGTAGCCTTTATATACACCAACAACAGTCAAATTGAAAAAGCAGTTAAGGACTCTATCCCATTCACAGTAGTGCCAAAGAAGATGAAATATTTGGGAATTTACCTAACAAAAGACGTGAAAGATCTCTATAAAGAGAACTATGAAACTCTAAGAAAAGAAATAGCTGAAAATGTTAACAAATGGAAAAACATACCATGCTCATGGCTAGGAAGAATCAACATTATCAAAATGTCCATACTACCCAAAGCAATATATAATTTCAACGCACTCCCTATTAAAGCTCCACTGTCATATTTTAAAGATCTTGAAAAAACATTACTTCGTTTTATAGGGAATCAGAAAAAACCTCGAATAGCCAAGACATTACTCAGAAATAAAAACAAAACAGGAGGAATCACACTACCAGACCTCAGACTTTACTACAAATCGATAGTGATCAAAACAGCATGGTATTGGCACAAAAACAGAGAAGTAGATATCTGGAATAGAATAGAGAACCAAGAGATGAATCCAGCTACTTACCGCTATTTGATTTTTGACAAGCCAATTAAAAACATTCAGTGGGGAAAAGATTCCCTATTTAACAAATGGTGCTGGGTGAACTGGCTGGCAACCTGCAGAAGACTGAAATTGGACCCACACCTTTCACCATTAACTAAGATAGACTCTCATTGGATTAAAGATTTAAACTTAAGACATGAAACTATAAAAATACTAGAGGAGAATGCAGGGAAAACCCTTGAAGAAATTGGTCTGGGTGAGTATTTCATGAGGAGAACCCCCCGGGCAATTGAAGCAGCTTCAAAAATACACTACTGGGACTTGATCAAACTAAAAAGCTTCTGCACAGCTAAGAACACAGTAAGCAGAGCAAGCAGACAGCCCTCAGAATGGGAGAAGATATTTGCAGGGTATATCTCTGACAAAGGTTTAATAACCAGAATCCACAGAGAACTCAAACGCATCAGCAAGAAAAAAACAAGGGATCCCATCGCAGGCTAGGCAAGGGATTTGAAGAGAAACTTCTCTGAAGAAGACAGGCGCACGGCCTTCAGACATATGAAAAAATGCTCATCATCTTTAATCATCAGAGAAATGCAAATCAAAACTACTTTGAGATATCATCTAACTCCAATGAGACTAGCCTATATCACAAAATCTCAAGACCAGAGATGTTGGCGTGGATGCGGAGAAAAGGGAACACTTCTGCACTGCTGGTGGGAATGCAAATTAATACATTCCTTTTGGAAAGATATATGGAGAACACTCAGAGATCTAAAAATAGATCTGCCATTCAATCCTGTAATTCCTCTGCTGGGCATATACCCAGAAGACCAAAAATCACAACATAACAAAGGTATTTGTACCAGAATGTTTATTGCAGCCCAATTCATAATAGCTAAGTCATGGAAAAAGCCCAAGTGCCCATCGATCCACGAATGGATTAATAAATTGTGGTATATGTATACCATGGAATACTATGCAGCCTTAAAGAAAGATGGAGACTTTACCTCTTTCATGTTTACATGGATGGAGCTGGAACATATTCTTCTTAGTAAAGTATCCCAAGAATGGAAGAAAAAATACCCAGTGTACACAGCCCTACTATGAAACTAATTTGGGACTCTCACATGAAAGCTATAACCCAGCTACAACTTAACAATAGGGGGAAGTGAGAAAGGGGGGGGTGGGTAGAGGGAGGGGAATCGGTGGGATCACACCTGTGGTGCATATTACAGGGGTATTTGCGAAACTTGGTAAATGTAGAATGTAAATGTTTTGGCACAGTAACTGAGATAACGCTGGAAAGGCTATGTTAACCACTGTGATAAAAATGTGTCAAATGGTTTATGAAGTGAGTGTATGATGCCCCATAATCATATCATTGTATACAGTTATGATTTAATAAAAAAATATGAAAGTCATCTAAGGATAATGTAAGAAGAACAAACTGATCTCTCAAGAGACTCGATGGCCCAACAATAACATAACATCTTGAAAACATTAATAGAGTTTATTCTATTATTCAGGGCAACAAGAGAAATTGGAGGCACTTTTACCAAGTCATCTTAAATTTAAATGAGTTCATTAAATCCTTTCTTGCCAGGTGTGAAAATAGCTGTCTTATGTAGAATGTGTTTTAAGTGAAAATATAAACTTCAATATTTATGTCAAAATTTATAAAAGATTTGGCATGTGTTATGTATATGGGGATATTGAAGATGTGGATTGATATTAACAAATTCTTTTTAAATCCCACTATGATAAAAATCTCCTATATTACATCTTTAAGTATTTCATTTCAAACATGTATAGTCCCTATGCATGTAAGCAAAAAGGGAACTAACCAATAATTTCAGGGAAAAAAAGGTATTTCAAAAACATTTGCTAGTGTTAACAATGGGTAGACAATACATGCATAAAATGTAGAAAGTGCTAGAACTAGAGATGAATAGACATCAGCCACCCTGAGAAGGCATATAAGTAAGTTTATGTCCTTTTGTACCCAACCATCTGTATTCCTGAATTGAATCTAAAATTTGCAAATGCATTAACCTGTCTGTCTCAGTCAGGGTTCTCCAGACAAGCAGAACCAATAGGAGGTGTGTGTATATCTGTAAAGGGATATATTATAAGGAATTGTCTTATGTGATTATGGAGGCTGACAAGTCAGAAAGCTGGCAGGCTAGAGATCAAGGAAGAACCAACATTTCACAGGCTCAAGACCCAGGAAGAATCAATGCATCAGTACAAGTTCAAAGGAATGAAAAAACCAATGCTCCAGTTCAAGGCATTCAGGCAAGAGGAATTCCCCTTTACTGGAAGGAAGAATAGAAAGGGATTACCTTTCTGTACTATTCAGGCCTTTACCTAATTAAATAATGCCCACCCACATCAGGTGCAATCTGTTTTACACAGTCTACCAATTCAAATGTTAATCTCATTCAAAACACCCTCACAGTAACTAATTTATGGCTTTCACATGAAAGCTATAACCCAGTTACAACCTAAGAATAGGGGGAGTGGAGAGGGGGGCAGAGGGAGGGAGATTGGTGGGATTACACCTGCGGTACATCTTACAAGGGTATATGTGAAACTTAGTAAATGTGGAATGTAAATGTATTAGCACAATAACTAAGAAAATGCCAGGAAGGCTATGTTAACCAGTGTGATGAAAATGTGTCAAATGGTCTATGAAACCAGGGTATGGTGCCCCATGATCACATTAATGTACACAGCTATGATTTAATAAAAAAAAGAACAGAAAAGAAAAAGAAAGAAAAAGAAAAGTTGGGCAAATTAAAATCTATTGTATCTATAATATTGAAAAAACAAACAAACAAAAAAAACACCCTCACAGACACACCCAGAATAGTGTTTGGCAGAATATTTAGACACTCCATGGCTCAGTCAAGTTAAATATAAAATTAACCATTTCACTATTGCAAGCAAACAATCAGAAACTTTAAAAGAGTTATTTGATTGGGTGCAGTGGCTCAGTCTTCTAATCTCAGCAGTTTGGGAGGCTCAGGTAGGAGGATCACTTGAGGCAAGAAGTTCAAGACCAGCCTGAGCAACACAATTAGTGCCCATCTCTATAAAACACAAAAAAGCTTAGCCAGTCATAGTCCTATGCACATGAAGTCCTAGAAACTTGGGAGGCTGAGGTAAAAGGATTACTTGAGCTAAGGACATAGAGGTTACAGTGAGCTATGATCAGGCCACCGTGCTCTAGCATGGGCAGTGAAGCAAGATCTCGCTCTAAAAAACAAAAAAGTTATATATACAGACATTTGGAAATGTGGAACATTTGTACTTACAGTCCAGTTATACTAAATTCCTTGCTGCAGAATGAGGGAATAGTAAAATACCCAACAGTTAATAATTATAAGATAGGGTATATTAATTAATAGACATCATGTTTTTTTGCAAAAGCTTTTTAAATGTCAGAAACAGTATAATATTAAGTGAGAAAATCAGGGCACAACATTTTAAAATGATAGGATTTCAAATGTTAAAAATGATCTATTTGTGTATTAAAATGTTGCAAATTATCTCTAAATAGTGGAATTATGAATGACTTTTTATTTTTGCACTTTTTCACATATTTCAACTTTACAAACATATTTTTTTCTTTTTTCTAATTAGGATAATATTAAACCTCCCTACATTGACCACCTCCTTAAGTTGACCTAATTTTCATGTACATATGTACATATCAGCACAGTAGTCCTAATGCCTTATTTTTACTACCTTTGTATGTTGACCAGTTTGTTGTAGTCCTTTTGGTGGCCAACTTACCAAGCTTCAACTGTACTTTCAAAGACTCATATCTTAATAGCTATGTTTTCATGTGTAACTTTCAGGCTGGCCACCTGCAGGATTCCCTTCATCAATCCCCTTGGTTTGTTGTGCACCTGCTCCCTGGGGCATGCTTGAACATAGACTTCTCTGTTCTCCATTTCCAGACAGCTACGTTCCACTGATGCTCAGTGTCACAGGAACCTTCTCCTCCACTGCCTTTGCCACCTTAGTTCCTGCCTCTTTACTTTCCTCTCCTCATAGATTTTCTCGGATTCCACCTCACTGTGCTCAAGTGCTTTCTCCACTGCACTTTCACAGTGGTCAGTACAATGAGCAACTGCCTAAAAGCTCCAACCTGTTCTCTTCCCCGGGTGACCCTATCTCAGCTATCCCCAAAAGAGAATTAGGTATGTATTTTCTCATAATATTTCCCAATCTATATATAAATGTATCACTGCAGATAACCAAATTATACCCATTTATTTACATGACTTTGCCTCTAAAAGATGAATGCTCTCATGGGGCAGTGACCATGCCTAGCCAGCAGAATTCACAGTAAGCCCAGATAACCAGCATGCATCTATTATGTTACATGTATCAATATTTGTGATATTTTGCAGATATTCAAAATAATTGCAACAAATTTGACATAAACATATTCTGTGACATTTGATTAAAAAGTGAATCTTTAAAAATAAAAAAACTTTTCTTTTATTTTCTCCTTGAAATAGTTATTTTTAACATTTTTTCCCACTTTGATATTGTGATATAATGAGAAATATATGTTTGGTCTTTCTCCCAGGTTCCTAGTATAGAGCTTCTAAAACCCTTGTAATTTCCTGTGATAGGGGTGAGAGGAATATCTTTTGTTAGTCATAATAAGTACCTACTATGCTAATAAAGTGACTTTTGGTGGGTGTGTGCTAGAGAGCTTCAGGGGTCTGATAGCCAGAGGAATGAACCATGTGATCATAGGGTTGTAACTTCCAGCCCTTCTCCACATGCAACACAGGGAGAGGGATTACAGGTTGAGTCAATCATCAATGGGTAATGATTTAATCAACCATGTGTATGTAATGGAACCTCTATAAAATCCCTAAATAGCTAGATTTGAAGAGCTTCTGGATTAGCAGACACAGAGAAGTGCTGGTTGGTTGGTGCCCCCACAGAGGGTGGGACAACCCTCTTCCTTGCCATGTGCACCTCTTCTGGCTACTCCTGACTTGTAACTTTTGCCATAAACCAATTATAGTAAAGAAACTATTTTCCCATGGTCTGTGAGCCATTCTAGCAAATTACTGATTCTGAGAAGGGCATATAAGAAACCCAATGTACGATATACGATAGTTGGTCAGTCAAAAGCAGGAGTGCCCTGGACTTGTGATTGGCATTTGAACTAGGAGGCAGTCTTCTACAACCTGCGTTAACTCCAAGTATGTAGTGTCAGAATCAAACTGAATCATTGGGTACTCAGCTGGCATCCAGTGGGGTGGAGGATTGGTTAATGTGAGAAACAGTCCCATGCATTTGGTATAAAAAATATCGTGAGTAAAAAACAGATCACAATAGTACGTACTGAGTAAATTATTTGTTTGACTACGGATGTTAATTTTTTCTTTTTTTTATTGTTGGGTATTCATTGAGGGTACAATAAGCCAGTTACACTGATTACAATTGTTAGGTAAAGTCCCTCTTGCAATCATGTCTTGCCCCCATAAAGTGTGACACACACTAAGGCCCCACCCCCCTCCCTCCATCCCTCTTTCTGCTTCCCCCCCCATAACCTTAATTGTCATTAATTGTCCTCATATCAAGATTGAGTACATAGGATTCATGCTTCTCCATTCTTGTGATGCTTTACTAAGAATAATGTCTTCCACTTCCATCCAGGTTAATACGAAGGATGTAAAGTCTCCTTTTTTTTTAATGGCTGAATAATATTCCATGGTATACATATACCACAGCTTGTTAATCCATTCCTGGGTTGGTGGGCATTTAGGTTGTTTCCACATTTTGGCAATTGTAAATTGAGCTGCAATAAACAGTCTAGTACAAGTGTCCTTAAGATAAAAGGATTTCTTTCCTTCTGGGTAGATGCCCAGTAATGGGATTGCAGGATCGAATGGGAGGTCTAGGTTGAGTGCTTTGAGGTTTCTCCATACTTCCTTCCATAATGGTTGTACATACAGATGTTAATTTTTAACTGGTTGACTTAGTTAAATCAAGGAAGAAAAAACTCAAGTGAACTAGCTGTTTCCAATGAATGACTTGTCAGTCTATTCCAAATAGGTTAACTAAATTTACCTCATAAATTCAGCCTTGGAGATCTCAGGTATCACTGAAATCTATTGCCTAGTTGGGAAAGATCTCTTGTAACTACAGAAAAATTTCAAATATTACTGCTACTCATACTCAGTAAGTGACATAAACCAAGTCCAAGATTAAAGTTTAGCCTCATTCCTGAAATATCAGCTCACTTTCTTCACCAGTCCCTGGTATAGCTCTTTGACCTTATAACCTCTGCTCCTTTTCTAGTCCCATTGTGTTTTATTTGACCTTCCTGGACTCAATATTTTGCCTCTTTGAGGTTTTTCTGGAGCCAGGCATCTCTTTGGTTATTGGACTCTGTTCTGATCCCATTTTGTTAGTCTATTCTGTCCACACCTGGTTATCCATATAACGGGGGTGGGGGTGGGGATGGGGCTGCAGGATGGTATACAGCAGTAATGGAAAACTTTTCTCCTCCCAAGTATTCACTAACCAATTGATACTGTCATGACATAATATGCAAAAAGGATTTTGAAATTATGCTCAGTTGAAATAATTGATTAGTGATGTTCAAAATGGGGGCAGGGAGAAGAAAGATGGGGAGAGGCTTTCTTTGGTTTAATCATGGAAAGATCTCAGGGCACTAGAAAGAGAGGCAAATGTCAGTCTGCATTTACAACTACTTATTGTATGACCTAGACAAGCTCTTAATAAAATGTGGATGAAAAGCTTGCTCCTCAGATTAAGAGAGATATGGTATGTAACGGTGTTTTCACAGAACACATAAGAGGTGTTAAGCAATGGAGGGAAGATGCTGATAGTGATGATGGCAGACTCTTTTTCAAAATTAGTCTGCGTCCTTTGCTCTCTTCCCAGGATTATCTATTCAGTCAGACTAAATGAAAATTTTTATCAGGTTCTAAAGTGTTGACAACAGAAAAGGTGACCATTTTCTCAGCTAGGCAATATATTTCAGTGGATGCCTTTTTATGGCTGTCCGAGGTTACCACACCCTTTGAAAAATATACCCTGTCTATATTTGGGTCTCATGGGCATTTATTAGATTAGAAGCACCATCTCTATTTTAAAACCTCCAATTAACCTCCTTCTTAACTTATCCTTTAGTTACCTTGCACTTGAACTTCTGTTCCTTTCCTAGAACCCCTCTGGGGTGACTGCTCCCTCCATCACTGACTTGCCTCACTGTCATTTCCACTCAGAAACTGACTTCACCTTTGCATACAGAGCTGCCAGGCTTCCTCTCTATACCTCACACTTACCCCATACTTCTGTTTCACTGTGCTCCAGCCTAAGTTTGGAAAGGGGACCAGACAATGACGACCTACAACTTAAAAATTTTTTTAAATTAAGTTTTATTTTTATTTTTATTTATTTATTTTGTTGTTGTTGTTGCAGTTTGGCCGGGGCCAGGTTTGCACTCACCACCCTCGGTATATGGGGCTGGCACCCTACTCACTGAGCCACAGGCACCACCCTACATCTTAAATTTTTTTTAAAGTCTAAAAGTTAATTTCCCAGCTCAAGGTATCATCTTCTACTCAACACCAAGATACAGCACCAGAAATTAAGATGGCAGTTGGCTCAGGTGATGTAGCCTTGGAGAATAAAGGTGAGTCACAGATGAGCCCTGGGTTGCTTTGCAGCATTCAGGGAGAGACAAGAGGCTCTGGGAGCTTGATTCACATCTGAGATGTTTGCACCAGGTTTAGGGGATTGTGTTAAATGAATGTCACCTGGGTCATTTTATCTTCCCTGGCTTTGAAATCTATTTCTTACCCTTCTCATTCAAAAAGGAAAGTCCTGAGGGCCTGTCATGGTAACAGATGTTTCATTCCTTTGCATCTTAAAATTAACATAACACTTGAGTCATAGCCTCTGAGGGCTTTGACTCATGAGCTTGGTACACATGAAAACAATAAAACCAGATGAAAAGTGAAAAAGATAAAAATCCAAAACAAATTTATTTAATGCCTTTAGAACACAATAATTACCACCCCCAGCTAGACCTGTCTGAGAAGTAAACAGTTTTTTTGCAGGAAAAAAAAAAAAAATGGTTGTTCTCTGTAGTATAATATCCATTAAGTCAGAGGAAATAGTAATATTTTGGTAGAAAGAGTAATTGTAAGTAAATGTAGATTCTAGATGTAATTTACTTTCCTCTAAGATGAATTTCACGTGGCCCTTGCTGTGTTTTCCAAAGTGTATGCCTTAAGGAACTAACCTTTTTGAAAATTTCTAAGGGAAAAATAAGGTCCTATAGAAATTAGTATTTGAAAAATGATATATTCTATAGCCCTTGAAGAAACAAGGTTCCTAACAATATATTAAAATCACTGAGAAGGCCTGTGATGAGAGACTTGATTATTTTAATTCATTATTTCCAATGTATTTTTATTTAGTAGTAATTAATCCATTGCCAGACCTCTGTAATTTCTAAGGTTTATTTCACAACTGTTTTATCTTGTGTAATTGTAGCCCAGTAGCCATAAGTGTATCCATCACTTTTTAAAAGTAGAATCAATTTAAACATAGTTGAATTCTAATAATTTACTATTCATTGTATTGAGTATTATTATTTTAGTTTTACCTAAATTTACCTCTTTACAAGTTAATTCATGCCTCTACTATTCTGGGATTTCATAAACATAAATTTGTTTACTTCATTAATGACATTTATTACACGTATTTTTATCATTATGCTTTGTTAATAAAGCCTGTCCCAATTTCATGTTCATTCTTATCATCAGTGTTCTCACAGCTACAGTTATTAACCATCCATAAAGTGTCATATTATGTGCAGTTTCACATAATATGTAGATATTAGTACAAGCATTATGGCAAGTATGCATTACAGTTTCCATTTCAAGTTGAAAAATCTAAGACACTGAAAGGTCATTTAGCTTGCTGGGGACCCAGTAGGGGTATGCTGCAGAGTACATACTCATACCCAACTCTGGCTCCAAAGTCTAGGACTTTTTTTTTTTTGAGACACAGTCTCACTATGTTGCCCTGCGTAGAGTGCTATGGAGTCACACCTCCAACTTCTGGGCTTAAGCGATTCTCCTGCCTGCCTCAGCCTCCTGAGCAGCTGGGACACAGGGGCCTACCACAAAGCCTGGCTTTGTTGTTGTTATTGTTGTTGTTGCATTTGCCATTGCTGTCTCAGCTGGCTGGGGTGGGGTTCAAACTCGCCACCCTCAGTATATGGGCTGGTCCCCTACCCACTGAGCCACAGGTGCTGCCCCAAAGTCTAGGAACTTTTAACTATGCTATTGTCCATGCATCTGACAAAGATTTTAGTGTGTCTCCATATAGAAGCAAGGAAGTCTAAAGTTCCCACAACAGAAGAGGTCTTTTAAAACAAACAAAGCAGACAAAAGTCATATGAAGCAAGGGGAGTTGATATTTTATTGCAGTTTTAACTTGCATTGCTCTGATGGCTAATGATGTTGAACATTTTTTCATATAACTGTTGGCTGGCTGACTGTCTTCTTTACAGAAATATCTATTCAGATCCTTTGCCCAATCTTTTCATTGGATTCTATTGGGATCCATTGAGATCCCAATCCAATCTTTTCATTGGATTATTTGATTTAATCCTATTGAGTTGTTGGAGCTCCTTATGTATTCTAATTATTAATTCTTTGTCAGATGAGTAGTTTGCAAATATTTTTTCCCATTCTGTGGGTTGTCGTTTCTCTTTATTGACTGTTTCCTTTGCTGTGCAGAAGAAGCGTTAAGCTTGATGTGATCCCACTTGCTAAATTTTGCTTTGGTTGCCTGTGCTTTGGGGCTATTACTCAAGAAGTCCTTGCCCAGACCAATGTCCCAAAGCATTTCCCTATGTTTTCTTTTAGTAGTTTAATAATAGAAAATCTTCTTATCAGAATCTAGAAAGGGCATGCTCAGCCCAACACTCTGAGACACAATGGCTCGGTGCATATTCCTGTGTCTTCTGGATTCACTCCAGACACCTTGTCTAATAGGTTCAGTCCATCCTTGATTTGGCTCTGGGATTTAATTTTGTATTCTGGAATCTTTCTTTCCATTCTCAGTTCAGATCCCATGTATTTGGCATGTCCTTTGTCATTAGCTTTGCATTCTCACAAATGGATCCTCCACTTCTATCTCTGATTTTATTGGTCTCCATGGTTTTCTTTCTGAACTTGATCCAGCACTATCTCCTGAACTAGTTATGGGCAGATTCTTGTCACCACTGCCTGAGCCCCAGCTCTGCATGTGTCAGGTTGCAGGTGGAGTCCTTGCTTCTTGGGATGCTCTTAGATGAAGCATGACAAAACACCCCAAAGTAAGGCAAGAGTAAAACAAAGTTTATCGAGAAAGAGAAAGATTAAGTTTACAGAGTAACAGCAAGATGTAGGTTTACATCACAAGATTATTTCATCATGGACAGCAACAAAGAAAGACCTGAGTATGGCCAGGGGGCTTCTGTTTCATAGTGCCTGGACTGGGCCCACATCATGGTTCAGAGGTCACCTTGAACCAGAGTCTTACTCTGCATGTAGACCTCCATGAGCCTCTCTAAAAGCCCATTGGGGGACGTAGTCAACAATGTAGACTTAAGCTAATGACATGATAATTAGCTTTAAGGTTGTCCTAGGTCACCTTCAAGATTCTATTGTACGTATCTATGCTACTTGGCCCATGGATTAGAGTCTTCTACATCCATTTACAGGTGGCAAGCTAAATTCTGATTGGTAGATTGGTAGGGTGTTCCCTTTTCCCCAGTGGTGAACAATCACTCAGGACAAGATTGGAGTGGGTGGCACCAAGATGGAGGCTAGGGACACTGGTCTTGTCCTTTTTCCCTAGGAGACCCATCTTCCTAACACCTGGGCTTACTGCTGTGTCCTAACTGGATTAACCTTGAACCTGAAAAGAACCTCTAAATCCCCTTGTCCATTTTCTAGGTACTTTTTTTTCAGTAATCTGCTGCTGAATTTTGCTTTTATTGAATGGTGGAAACTCAAACTACATGCACTGACCCACTGCATGAACACCATGGCCATATGAGGTCCTGGGCAGAAAAGACTTTCTGTTTATTCTAACATGCTCCTTGATAAAGTCCCATCACTTTGTTTACCATTTGGATTGTAAGTATAACAAATTCCGCTTATTTTTGTCAAGAAAATCATTCTCAAACAAGTTTTCTAAATGTATGCTTACCATGTCACAAATCCAGACACAAAATTTTCTCTCTAGATTCCACTGAGACCCTGGATGAGTAATGAATACATCTGGGCCCTGTATTTCCTCCCTATGAAATGAGAGTGAGAACAGCAGTTGCCTTCATGGGGTGTTCCAGATGTCCCTGTGTTCTGCAGCAGTGTCTAGGGGGGCAGTAAGCAGAGGCAAAGGTGAGGACTGTGGACAAAGCCCAGACAAAATAGGTATGCTTTAACATCATGTAAGTTATGTTTCTGGGTAGCATTTTATTTAGAAAAAAGAGTAAGGTTCAAAAAATAAGTCTGAGCAGACTAAACCAAGTATTGCATTTCCTGCCTCTCTCTCTTCATGGAAAACTATCCCTTCTCCTCCCAGGCCTTAAAGATTTAGCTCCAATGTCAGCTACTTGGAGAAACCCACCTTATGGTTCCCTCTGGCTCCATTTTCCTTCTTCCCGGAGCTCTTGACTGTTTCTAAAACTAGCACTTGACATATAATATTATAAATTGAATGGCTCTGTCTGTCCCTAGTAGGCCAACAAGTGCATATAGTAGGTGCTCAACAAGTATTTACAGAAAAAAGGAATGACTCATCCAATAAATAAAGCTTAGATTATTTTCCCCAAATCTAATACACTGTCTTACACTTTTTCTGAAACTGAAGCTCAGTCACTATTTTTCAGCTTACTCCCACCTTCTCTCAAGATGTCCCTGCAACTTATTCATGTCATGTTGGCATTTCACTATTGAGAAGAATCAGTGTCATCAGCAAATTTGGGGATGTCACTGTGCACTACATCTTCTAGATCACATCTAAAAATGCTCTCTGAGGCCAGTTCTTTTTTTTTTTTAATTTTTTTATTAAATCATAACTGTATATAATGATATGATTATGGGGCATCATACACTCACTACATAAACCATTTGACACATTTTTATCACAGTGGTTAACATAGTCTTTCTGGCGTTATCTCAGTTACTGTGCCAAAACATTTACATTCTACATTTACCAAGTTTCGCAAATACCCCTGTAATATGCACCACAGGTGTGATCCCACCGATTCCCCTCCCTCTACCCACCCCCCCCTTTCCCCCTTCTCCCTATTGTTAAGTTGTAGCTGGGTTATAGCTTTCATGTGAGAGTCCCAAATTAGTTTCATAGTAGGGCTGTGTACATTGGGTATTTTTTCTTCCATTCTTGGGATACTTTACTAAGAAGAATATGTTCCAGCTCCATCCATGTAAACATGAAAGAGGTAAAGTCTCCATCTTTCTTTAAGGCTGCATAGTATTCCATGGTATACATATACCACAATTTATTAATCCATTCGTGGATTGATGGGCACTTGGGCTTTTTCCATGACTTAGCTATTATGAATTGGGCTGCAATAAACATTCTGGTACAAATATCTTTGTTATGTTGTGATTTTTGGTCTTCTGGGTATATGCCCAGCAGAGGAATTACAGGATTGAATGGCAGATCTATTTTTAGATCTCTGAGTGTTCTCCATATATCTTTCCAAAAGGAATGTATTAATTTGCATTCCCACCAGCAGTGCAGAAGTGTTCCCTTTTCTCCGCATCCACGCCAACATCTCTGGTCTTGAGATTTTGTGATATAGGCTAGTCTCATTGGAGTTAGATGATATCTCAAAGTAGTTTTGATTTGCATTTCTCTGATGATTAAAGATGATGAGCATTTTTTCATATGTCTGAAGGCCGTGCGCCTGTCTTCTTCAGAGAAGTTTCTCTTCAAATCCCTTGCCTAGCCTGCGATGGGATCCCTTGTTTTTTTCTTGCTGATGCGTTTGAGTTCTCTGTGGATTCTGGTTATTAAACCTTTGTCAGAGTTATACCCTGCAAATATCTTCTCCCATTCTGAGGGCTGTCTGCTTGCTCTGCTTACTGTGTTCTTAGCTGTGCAGAAGCTTTTTAGTTTGATCAAGTCCCAGTAGTGTATTTTTGAAGCTGCTTCAATTGCCCGGGGGGTTCTCCTCATGAAATGCTCACCCAGACCAATTTCTTCAAGGGTTTTCCCTGCATTCTCCTCTAGTATTTTTATAGTTTCATGTCTTAAGTTTAAATCTTTAATCCAATGAGAGTCTATCTTAGTTAATGGTGAAAGGTGTGGGTCCAATTTCAGTCTTCTGCAGGTTGCCAGCCAGTTCACCCAGCACCATTTGTTAAATAGGGAATCTTTTCCCCACTGAATGTTTTTAATTGGCTTGTCAAAAATCAAATAGCGGTAAGTAGCTGGATTCATCTCTTGGTTCTCTATTCTATTCCAGATATCTACTTCTCTGTTTTTGTGCCAATACCATGCTGTTTTGATCACTATCGATTTGTAGTAAAGTCTGAGGTCTGGTAGTGTGATTCCTCCTGTTTTGTTTTTATTTCTGAGTAATGTCTTGGCTATTCGAGGTTTTTTCTGATTACATATAAAACGAAGTAATGTTTTTTCAAGATCTTTAAAATATGACAGTGGAGCTTTAATAGGGAGTGCGTTGAAATTATATATTGCTTTGGGTAGTATGGACATTTTGATAATGTTGATTCTTCCCAGCCATGAGCATGGTATGTTTTTCCATTTGTTAACATTTTCAGCTATTTCTTTTCTTAGAGTTTCATAGTTCTCTTTATAGAGATCTTTCACGTCTTTTGTTAGGTAAATTCCCAAATATTTCATCTTCTTTGTGAATGGGATAGAGTCCTTAACTGCTTTTTCAATTTGACTGTTGTTGGTGTATATAAAGGCTACGGATTTATGAATGTTGATTTTGTAACCTGAGACGCTGCTGTATTCCTTGATCACTTCTAGGAGTTTTGTAGTAGAGTCCCTAGTGTTTTCCAGATACACAATCATATCATCTGCGAAGAGCGAGAGTTTGATCTCTTCTGACCCTATATGGATACCCTTGATCGCCTTTTCTTCCCTAATTGCGGTGGCTAAAACTTCCATTACAATGTTGAAAAGCAATGGAGACAATGGGCAGCCTTGTCTGGTTCCTGAGCTGAGTGGAAATGATTCCAATTTAACTCCATTCAATATGATATTGGCTGTGGGTTTGCTGTAGATAGCCTCTATCAGTTTAAGAAAAGTCCCTTCTAGACCAATTTTCTTGAGTGTTCTGATCATGAAGGGATGCTGGATATTATCAAAAGCTTTTTCTGCATCAATTGAGAGAATCATATGGTCTTTGTTTTTTAATTTGTTTATGTGCTGAATTACATTTATAGATTTACGTATATTGAACCAGCCTTGAGACCCTGGGATAAAACCAACTTGGTCATGATGTATAATTTGTTTGATGTGTTGCTGGATTCTGTTTGTTAGGATCTTGTTGAATATTTTTGCATCTATATTCATTAGTGATATTGGTCTATAATTTTCTTTTCTTGTTGGGTCTTTTCCTGGTTTGGGGATCAGGGTGATATTTGCTTCATAGAACGTGTTGGGTAGTCTTCCTTCTTTTTCTACATTTTGGAACAGGTTGAGTAATATAGGTACTAATTCCTCTTTAAAGGTTTGGTAGAATTCTGACGTGAAACCATCTGGTCCCGGGCTTTTCTTTTTAGGGAGGTTTTGTATAGTCGATGCTATTTCTGAACTTGATATGGGTCTGTTCAACATTTCCACTTGATTCTGGTTAAGTCTTGGAAGGTGGCGTGCTTCCAAGTATCGGTCTATTTCCTTCAGATTTTCATATTTCTGAGAATAAAGTTTCTTGTAATATTCATTAAGGATTTTTTGGATTTCTGATGAGTCTGTGGTTATTTCGTCTTTGTTGTTTCTGATTGATGATATTAGAGATTTTACTCTTTTTTTCCTGATTAGGTTGGCCAGAGGTTTATCTATTTTATTGACCTTTTCAAAAAACCAGCTTTTTGATTTATTGATCTGTTGTATTATTCTTTTGTTTTCAATTTCATTTAATTCCGCTCTAATTTTGGTTATTTCTTTTCTTCTACTGGGTTTGGGGTTGGAATGTTCTTCCTTTTCCAGTTGCGTGAGATGTCCCATTAAGTTGTTAACTTCCTCTCTTTCCGTTCTCTTGAGGAAGGCTTGCAGTGCTATAAATTTCCCTCTTAGAACTGCCTTTTCAGTGTCCCAGAGGTTCTGATAGTTTGTGTCTTCATTGTCATTTTGTTCCAAAAAATGGGTGATTTCTTTCTTAATCTCATCTCTGACCCAACTATCATTCAGCATAAGGTTATTTAACTTCCATGTTTTTGTATGGGTATGCAGATTCCTGTTGTTACTCAATTCAAGTTTTATTCCATGATGGTCCGAGAAGATGCATGGAATAATTTCTATTCCTTTAAATTGACTGAGGTTAGACTTGTGACCTAAAATGTGATCAATTTTGGAGTAAGTTCCGTGGGCTGATGAGAAGTATGTGTATTCAGTTTTGTTGGGATGAAATGTTCTGTAGATGTCTGCTAAATCTAAATATTGGATGGTTAGGTTTAAATCTAAGATTTCTTTGCTCAGCTTCTTTCTGGAGGATCGATCCAACACTGCCAAGGGAGTGTTGAAATCTCCAACGATTATGGAGCTGGAGGAAATCAAGTTACTCATGTCTGTTAGAGTTTCTCTTATAAATTGAGGTGCATTCTGGTTGGGTGCATAGATATTAATAATTGAGATCTCGTCATATTGAGTATTACCCTTAACAAATATGAAGTGACCATTCTTGTCCTTCCTTACTTTTGATGGTTTAAAGCCTACTGTATCTGCAAATAAAATTGCAACACCTGCTTTTTTCTGATTACCATTTGCCTGAAATATGGATGACCATCCTTTCACCCTGAGTCTGTATTTGTCTTTTAAGTTGAGATGTGACTCTTGTATGCAACAAATATCTGGCTTGAGTTTTTGTATCCAGTCAGCTAACCTATGCCTCTTTAGAGGACAGTTTAAGCCATTCACATTGATGGAGAGTATTGATAAGTCTGGTGGAATTTTGGGTATCGAGTTTTTCAAAGGTCCAGTGGACATTTTTAATCCTTTCGCCAGTGTGGAAGTTGGAGTTTGATCCGAAGTTTCTGAGTGAGTTTACTTTTGTGGTATAGGATTGGGTTGGTCATTGTGGAGGATAGGTCTGAGAACATCCTGAAGAGCTGGTTTACTTATGGCAAATTTTTTCAACATATGAATGTCATTGAAGTATTTAATTTCTCCATCATAGATGAAACTCAGTTTAGCTGGATACAAGATCCTGGGTTGAAAATTTTTTTGCTTTAGGAGATTAAAAGTTGATGACCAGCCTCTTCTTGCTTGAAAAGTTTCAGCAGAGAGATCTGCAGTTATTCTAATATTCTTACCTTTGTACGTTATAGTTTTCTTTCGCCGGGCTGCTCTGAGAATCTTCTCTTTCATGTTAACTTTAGTGAAGCTAATTATGATATGTCTGGGAGATGGCTTTTTGGGGTTGAATCGTGCTGGGGTTCTGAAGCTGTCTGCTATCTGAATTTCAGATTTTCTAGGCATGTCTGGAAAATTTTCTTTCATAATTTCATGTAGAAGGGCCTCTGTGCCCTTGGCAGCCACTTCATCAGTCTCCGAAATTCCTATAACTCTTATGTTGTTTATTTTCCAATTATCTGAGAGTTCTCTGAGTGAGTGATCTGTTTTTGCTCTCCATTTCTCTTCCTCTTTGAGAGATTGGGAGCGTTCGAAGACTTTATCTTCAATGTCAGAAATCCTTTCTTCTGCTTGCTCCATTCTGTTACTGAGGGATTCTACTGTATTTTTCATATCTTTGAGGGCTGTAAGTTCTTGTTTCAGTGTGTCTAAGTCTTTGGTGGTTTTGTCTTTAAATTCGTTAAATTCTTGAGACAGTTTTTGAATTTCTCCTCGAATTCCTAATTCCATTTTATTAATCTTGTCTGCAAACCAAATTCTGAATTCGACTTCTGACATCTCAGCCAGTTGTTTATGAATGGGATCTTCAATCACATCTGCCGTATCTTTTCTTGGGGGGATTGATCTATTCTGGTTATTCATGTTACCAGAGTTTTTCCGCTGATTCCGCCCCATGGTTTACTCCCTTTGGTTTTTCCCCTCGGGTTTTGTCGAGGGCCCGTACAGTGTTGTGGCCTGAGAAACTGGGGCCCTGTCTAGTGTGGTGGAGCAAAGTGGTTCTGTCTTGTTTTCAGCTGGTTTCTGTTTGATCCTTTTGCAACTTCTACTCTGGCTTGAAGTCTCAGCTGTGTGGAAAAATCAGCAATTAAGTCACCCTGCCTGCCCACCTCTGGCCCCAGTTGGAAAAGGAGAATCAAACATTCCTACAATCGCACACCCAGGGCACCACCTGAAAAGTCCTCAGTCTATTAGCCCAGTTCAAAAGGTCCGAATCAACTGTCTCAATCGGCACTTGTCTGGGGTGGAAGGGTTCAAGAGGTCTCTGGGAACTGGATCACAGGGGCCTGGTGACTCCTCTGACACAGCTCACCCCAGTGCAGCGTGGAGTCAGGAGGAGCCACCCAGCAAACAGAGCAGTCTGGGAAGGTTGACGTCTCCTTCCCCACTTTGCCCCTCCGTCGGACCCAGTCACTGGTATCTCTGCAGATGGCTAACCCAGTTGCCTGCAGTGAACAGACACTCCAGGGGTTTGCACCTGCCTGAATCGCAAGGAAGTCTGCCAGGCCCCCGCAGACTGCCGCTATCTAGCAGGAGGAGATGGGGCCTGACATCTTTGAGTGTTTGATGCAGGTGATGGGAAGGAGGTGTTCACTCAGGCTTAGCCCCGTCCCTGATGGATGCTGCTAACAGAACAGAACAGAACAGACAACTTTGTGAGGTTCTGTCTCTGTTCCTGTCGTCGCCTACAGGAGACGGGCTGTTTTGAGTTCAAACGTCTTTGCTGCTGGAGAATTGCGTCTGAACACCTCTCTGGGTCGGCCCCGCCCTGGAAGCTTCCGGATTTGTGAGCCGTGTCACCGGTGGCCTCCTCTGGTTGCCCAGGGAGACAGGGGGTGTGGCCTCAGAATATCCAGAAGTGAGCGTTCTGCCGTTAAAGAAAAAACGGCTGTTGATCTACCTCCAGGGAACTGCTGCTCTGGTGTGGGCACTCAGGCGACCCTTTTCTCCTCTGTCCCGTGCCCCAGAGTCAGCACTGAGAGGCCGCAGTTTGTGCTGGGTCCACACCCCTTAAGAGATCCCCCAAGAATCAGAACTCTTGGGGGATGGGCCCCCAGACCCCGATTGGGAGTGGGGCGGGGGGAAGCTAGCGTTTCATTCAGTTTTACGCAACACTACGGTCCGGGGAGGGCTCCTGCACTGCACCGCAGGGAAGTGCCGCCAAGGCTTGATTTCCCCTCAGCAGAGTGCCCTCTCCTCGCTCACGTGTCCCAGAGTCAGCGCTGACCTGACGCAGCTCAGGCACTGTGCACTCCCCTCGAGAAATCACCCAAGGAGCCGAACTCCTGGGGGATAGGCCCTCAGACCCCGAGTGAGAGTAGGGGTTCTCAGCTCTCAGCGGGGAGGCCAGAGTCTTATTCAGTCTTGGGCCCCGTATGCCCGGGGAGGGTTGGTGCACTGCACCGCAGGGAAGTGCCGCGAGGCGTGACTCCCCCTCAGCCCGGTGCCCTCTCCTCACTCGCACGCCTCAGAGTTAATGCTGACCAGTCGCAACTCGGGGACTGTCCACTCCCCTTGAGAAATCACCCAAGGATCCGAAGTCCTGGGGACAGGCCTCCAGACCTCAGTGGGCGGGAGGGGAGCGCCGGGGATTCAGGGTTGCCGGCAAAGGATTCCCAAAGTTTTATTCAGCCCTATGTCCGGCAGGAGAACACCACGGCACCCCAGTAGGGGAGGTAGGTCCAGTTTTTAGAAGGTCTCTCGCGTGGAGTGTAGTGGGTGGGCCTTTAATTTCTGCCCGCTTGTTCAATTTTGGGGCTCTAGAGCCGGTCTCATGGGGGAGGGGGACTCCCGTCCGCTTGGTGGTGGATTTCGTACCTTTCGTTTGCGTCCTTCTGATCACAACTTGCCTCAGCAGTGTTGATGTGCGTTCTTCAGCCTTCTCTCTTGGTGAGGCTCAAGTCCACCAGGATACTTACTAAATTCCTATCCCTTAACTCTCCTTCTGGACGGGAGCCTTTGTTGAAAGCTGGCTTCAGTTCGCCATCTTGTCTCCGCTCCTGCACCTCTGAGGCCAGTTCTTAAAGGACTTCTCGGTTTATACTTCTTATGTCTGGACCTATTTATTCTCATTGTTTCATGGATAGAAATTCAGTCCCTAAGGAGGTATGACAATATTTTTTTCCCCAAATCTGATGATCATTTAATTTTTAAAATAGCTGTTGAACTTAGTCAAAACCTTTTTGAAGATCACATTTTTGCATTCTCTCTGCTCCAAAACTGGAAAAGTAGTAGATAAATTTAGAGCTTTATCATTTTGTATTTGCCTAGATTTTTTTGTATGGAGTCAAAAACACTGGGTTACTGTGCAAGATAATTAAATGACAGATAATGTTGGTTCAGATCAGTCCTCCTAGAGGCGTTGTTACCCAGCAGTCTGATCACATGCCAAAGTACCCATTCCCCACTTGCATATCTGTTCAAAATGTAAAATAGTCGTTCTGTGGATACATTCTAATAGCTACTTTAATCTATCAGTTTATAGATAATTTTTACATTATAATCTTATTATACAACCTTAGTTATCAGCTTAGTTATTCATCTATATTTAACACGTGTATGCACCCCCACAGTACCTGTTAATCTGAACTTCAGTTATCATATTATTTTCTATTAAGAAAAAAATTCTCACATTAATCGCCTCAAAATTTATACTTATATTTGATTTTTCAAGTATCTTCAAAGCAATTTTATTATTCAAGTAACCTACAGCCAGTATAGATTGTCAAATATCAAAATATAGAATGAAAGGTAAAAAGACCTTCATCTGGAACTATAGAATATAGTTTCCTGCTTAAGATTTATAATTTTTAAAATTCCCATTGTCCTTGAATAAAAACTCTAGACTTTTCAAAACATAATAATTCTCAAATTGCATTTATTTTCTCTGGAATAGCTTTATTTTCTCATTTAGCCTTTATTTTAGATATTTATTCGAGTGTTCATTATTGTTGATTTACTCGAATGAAATTGAATTTACTTTAGATGACCTCAATTTAAATCCCTTTATAACAACTTCATTGTTTATTTGAGGAAGCATATAATACTGTATGCAGATCTGTTTTTTTCCAGATGTTTTCAAAACTACCATTAAGACAAGTTACAGCTACATTTTAATGTGCTTTTCATGGACACAGCTTGCTAACTTGAAGAGGAAACATTTCAAATAATTTTCAGGAGTATCAATTCAAATTCTCTTTGTATTATCAACTCAATTAATTCAATAGCTTCATATTTTCAGACTCCAAGAATTGTATCTGCACAATTTCTACTTCCCTGCTAGAATTAGTACACTATGAAGACCAAATTGTGGTCTATATTATAGAAATCTCTCTAGGGAATTATTGAAATTATTGAAAGCTCATATGCCCAGTGTGCTTATTTCAAACAATGCCAAAATCAAATTCTTGAGCAATAACAAAATGTGAACAACACCTTAGAGTTTTCTTACAGATTAATTGCTTTTGCAGTTATACATATTATACATATTATACAATTATTATTCTTAGACTACATAATAATTTACAAATATTGTCTTACTTTTAAAATATAAAATGAATGAAAATACATAATCACCTTTATAATAATCACTAGCCCCAAGCTTTTCCAAAACGAATCTATGGGGCTTGATTGATCTCCCCTTAAATCTCCCATATGTGAAAAGAGATTGCATAGGGGAATGTATAATTTATAAATCTCAAGACACCATAGTTAAATTGTTTTATCCTTGACTGTAGTTCTACAAAAAAACTATAGAAAGTCAGTCCCTGCCATTATTTTATACATTTTAAGGTACTAAAAAATAACTGTGAAAACCAAAATGTATCACAAAGCATAGGTTTTCATAGCCAATGGAAAAGAAATCCTAATTTTGCCAACTACAACAGTAGTCTCTGTACATTTTGGTACCTGAAAACTTTCCAAGAGCCATTTGGGTGTGGATAGTTTTAAGCAAAGCAATATCTGATCCTCATATCTGATCCTCAACTTCCACATGTGTTAGTATCTAAGGCTGATCTGTCAGAGAAGATGTCTTCTGTCAAGGCATTATGCAAATTATCATTCCATCTCCCCTTTTACAGTTGCTCTTTTCCCATTTTGAAAGAAAAAGCACAGCTCTTACCAATTTCCAACCTTGGTATGCTTCATTGCCCTTTGGGTAAAAAAATCTCAGAAGTCACCAAAGTTTCACTATGAAATACTAGTGTCAGCAAAGCCTTCTCCATAGCACCATAAACCACAAATAGACTTCCCATCTCTCATCCTTCCTGGTTTAAAATATTTCATTCAGAGGCAAACATGGCATTAGAAACATTAGCCTATGTTGGTATGTTGTGAATTCAAGTTTACGTGGAGTGGGGCTTGGTGTGAGGGGTGCAGGTGTTGGGAATGATGACACTTTTCCTTGTGATGGCACAACCTCACCTAACAATGTCAAATAATGCATCACACCTGAAAGAGGATTGCAGGTGAACGCAGCACAGGAAGCTCAGGTAAAAGCTGCTGATATCCAAGCAAGACCTCAGGACTTATTCATCCATCTATCCATCACTTCATTGACCTATTTATCTATTGATTGATTAATCTACCCTTCTATCTTTAGAATTGGAATGCTTAAGACCTACAAGTAGCACAATAAAAAATACCAATCTGCCATGAAATGGGAAATGTGTCTTTTCTCCTTAATACTGAGAAATAGTGTGGTGAACATTTTTGCTCTTGCATCAGATCTATTAATTTGGCATCATTTCAGAGAAAAGGTAAAAAGTTTGTTTACCTGTACTAAATCATTACATTTGAGTAAAAGAAACATATATTAAAATAAATTATTGGTATTTGCTTGAACAAGTACACAAAGTTGGAGAATTTTTTAAATCTTTTTTTTTTTGTTTGTTTTAGAGACAGAGTCTCACTTTATGGCCCTCGGTAGAGTGCTATGATATCACACAGCTCACAGCAACCTCCAACTCCTGGGTTTAAGGATTCTCTTGCCTCAGCCTCCAGAGTAGCTGGGAATACAGGCAGACCACCACAATGCCCGGCTATTTTTTTGCTGCAGTTCGGCCAGGGCCAGGTTTGAACCCGCCACCCTCAGTATATGGGGCCAGCGCCTTACGGACTAAGCCACAGGCGCCGCCCCGAGAATTTTTTAAATCTTTTCCCCAAATAATAATTGAATTCATATCATGTTTTATCTTGGGCATGAATCTTCTGCTTTTTCTCACACATCGTACTCATGCTAATGCATTTTTTCTCCACCATGCACCTATTTCTTATTTCTCTACCATGCAGTTATTTAGTTTAGATTAAGTTAATGGAATCATATTGTGAATTTCATGCTAAACCATGCATTCAACAATCATCATTAATACATCATTTATAAGCTTGCACTTTCTGATGGCCTAATACCACTACTCTTTTCTTTTGGCTTGTAATTTCCACAAAGCAAATTCACTGCACTGTTTAAAACAAAGTATCTTCTTCTATATATGTGAAGAACAAATGTTTTCCAAATGCAACTTGAGATAATACCTTGAACCTTAAAAATTTACCTTCATTTAATGAGGATTACTCAAGTATTTTTATATTATTCGAATTCTATCAAATAATAAATCTAATAACACTCAACCATGAAATAAAGTCACTTATCTATGTTAAATTCCTGAGTATTTTCTTTTGGGTCATTCTTTTACACTTTTTAAAGGGACTAAAAACATACCTGTGAAAACCAAAATTTATCACAGAACATAGCTTTCCACAGCCAATGGAAAAAATCCTAAAATGAACAAAATCCAATCTATGAGATTGATTCATCTCAATTTCACCTAATTTTAGCTTTACAAATAGTGCCTCTGCATAAAAACGTACCAAGTTTAATTAATAGACACTTGTTGAGTCTTGCAAAGCTTTTTACTTTGTTATAATTCTCAGAATTTAAAGAATTTGGTAAATTTAGTGAATGGATAACAAACTCTTTAAGACAGATGATACATAGCTTCTGGTTATTTATTTTTAACCATATTGAAGAAACTAAGATCTGATATTCATTAAAAGTTATTGATTATAAGTATATAATTTGTGATATTTATATATACTGATATAATAAAATCTCAGTTCTCTTATATTTATTTCTACAAATATAGAGGTTTAGCTACATCTATGGAAATTAAAAATAGGAATAAAATTAATACTGAATTCTGTCCAACTCTAGTAGTAAGTAATATTTATTGCCAACTATATTAACTAATTAAAAAGAGTACCACAAATTACACCGAGATGCACTTCTAATTAAAGTTTACTTTTTACACTAAATAATTACTTACAAAATTATAAATATACTTGTTATTTTGATCAACTGTGAACCTATTACAATTTTCATGGTAATTCAATCCAGAATTTTAAACACTTAAACTCAAAGGACCCAGAAAATTATTTTAAATGACAATAATTTTAAATTATTTTAATTTCAGAAAATTATACTAAGCTAATAAACAGCTTTCAAGTCTAATATATAGTGCATGCAGATAAAATTATGTGAGGATACTGGACTAAAATATAGGTTTGAGGGAAAAAGGAGCCATGTTAACATTCCCTCTGTTATAAAAGGGTATGTCTGTTATAGGTGGCTCAACGGAGAAGGGCACTGGCCCCATATGCTGGAGGTGGTGGGTTCAAACCCAGCCCTGGCCAAAAACTGCAAAAAAAAAGGGTATGTCTGTTTCAACAGATAATTTGACTACCAAATCACCATTATATTTAGACACTCTTTAAGTAAAAGCTTTTGTTTATTAATTGTAGGCCATAAATTACATTGTTTAAGATCAGGAAAGAAATTTTTAAATGTTATCTTAAAAAAGTACAACAATAGAACATATTTTTCCAAATTCATTTTGGGGATAAATGAGGGGAAATTTGCACAATACTGATATAGGAGATAATAATATTTGACTTTTCTTCAAATAGCTTCATCAGTGGCATAATATGTGAAATGAAAGATATCCATAACAGTGAATACGATACTCCATATTTTTGAAATTTTAATTAGTTATACTGTATCCCAGGGTTTATGGAACAATACTCTCTGAAGGAAAGTAAGCAATTTAACTGATGGCAATTACCAAAACTTGACTGAAATAATTTTTATATTTTGAGCAGGTTTTATGCCAGATTTTACTGGAACCAAACCACCTTCATTTTAAGAAAAATTTCATTCATAGCATTTTTTTTCTCAGTTTTCATGTGTGTCTTACATTACCCCAAGTTTTTTCGCTTTGACTATATACCAAGTTTATGTACTTGAAATTGGCTTTCTGTAGTAAGAATTTAGGTATCGATGCTATGAAATTTCAAGTCTATTTTAGAATTAATATCTTCTAGTCCAAGAAATACAAACTTTAAAGGAATTTTAAATAAAGTGAGAAAGGATAGGACTTGGAGAGAACTTCATTTTGAATGAAAACGTAGAATCTCCAAGCCCTAGCTTAGTTTCACTTATAAGCATTCAATTACATGAATATTTGTTTTAGTTTATTTATTTATTATTATTATTTTTTATTTTTTGCAGTTTGGGGCTGGGGCCAGGTTTGAACCCACCACCTCCAGTATATGGGGCTGGCACCCTCCTCCTTGAGCCACAGGAGCCACCCATGAATATTTATTTTTTGTGCACCAAAATGTATGCCATATATTAGCAGGCAACATATTAGCCACAAGAATAGTCCTTGGATACATGAATGAAACATTTAAAAAGTTTTAAATATCATTCAATTTTTATTTAAAATCATTCTTTAAAATCTTTCTTTCATAAATTGGGGCTTAATATTTATTCTTTAGTAATACAGCCAGCTGTATGTTCATTTGCTTCAATTTTATTATATTATTAAATATTATTATATTATTACTGACCAATTATAACTCTCTCTTAAGATATATGTGGACTAGTTTTAGGTTTCAATCCCTTCCTTCAACAAACTATAAAACAAAATGGTACAGCATTATCCCTGCAAACATGTATTCTTCCTTAGTTATTCTGCAGTTCTCAATCTAGTCAATGTCAGAGTATTTAATATGATCCATTTTTCATAGAGAATAGTAGTCCCATTTACAGTGCTGAGACTGATAGCACGGTATGCTATCAATCCCAAAAGCTCTGATGCAGGCCATGGACCTCTACCAAAAGATTCGTTTCTGGGCTATCAATCTCATAGTTCCCCACTGTCTCTAAGCCCTAAATCAGACGGCTTGATATCTCTCTGGTTTTGTATTCCTGCATCAGCAGTCTGCCTAAGCACGGCCATCATTCACTAGCACTTTTAACTGCACTTGCTACAAATACTGAACCACTTTTCTCATCCTAAGGCCAAGTGCAAAATTTCTTTCACATTATACCACTTAAGACTCCCTGACAAGAGGAACCCATTTTGTGTCCCAAATTTTGAATAATTGGAAATTTTATGGGATTTTCAAAAATTATTTTGGCAATGGGATTCTTGAAGATAACAGATAGAAAAATATTAATACTAAAGAAAATATACTTCAAAAAGATTCGTGAGTAATTATGTACTTTTTTCTCCAGTTAGAAGTGGGAGCACTTCAGTCTAGAATTGCTGAATGTTCTATTCAACAAAACTTCTAAGGCCAATTTTATCATTATTTTTATTTGAGTTTACTCAAAAACAGTGAGTTCCTACTAAGGGTCTGCTATAGTTGAGACAATGTCAGAGGCTAAACAGAGAGTGCCCAAACCAGTGAGGCAAGCTCTCCTGGCAGTGATGGGAGAAAACATAATCGATCCCATTTATTTTTCTATCATCACAAATCAATTTTGCCTCAGTTCACTGGAGAGTAATTTCTGCTTCTGTTTTGTTGAACAAAGCAAGTCTCGTGAGCATGCCTCTCTTCAGATCACAATCCTCCTATGTACACATAAGGTGAAGAGAACTGGAACTCAAAAATTATCACATAAGTTATTTTGAAAATTATCTTTAATAAACACAAAGCAACTAGCACTACTCCTGATATATAAGAATTGGTCATTAAAACTTTTTTATTTGAATAAGGATTTTTCAACCAACTAGCTTAAGTATTTGAAATCAACCTAATTTCCAGGCTTTGAAAAATCATATCTCACAATTATTAGCAGGTAGTATTATAGAGGCAGAATGAATCTCTCTGATAACTGAACTGAAAAAAAGGAAATAAATATACCTGGTAACTTCGACAGTGTTCTGTCCCCCAGTGAAAGTGATCGTCAATATTTTTTCTTCCATGTCAGGACTGAATCTCTTTTAACAATCTGAGAAGCATCAGTCAGACTTCTATGTTACTGAAATGATTCCTTAAGGTATTTAATTATAATTCATATCATTGTCAGGTTCACATACAAAAAATGTTCACTATATTACTTCTACTCTAAAGAAGTCAAGTCTTTTACATTTTATGGTAGAAGGTAACTCTAAAAAGGCACTGCATAAGCTGACTCATGCTATGAGGAATTATTATCGCCTTTTTTTTATGACTAATCACAAATTGATCACATAATGTGCAGAAGGTATAGTTAGATTGTACCTCTCCTTATTTTCAGACAATCATGGACTACAACTTCTAGCACTTTGATAATCACCCTGACTACATTTTTAAAAAAGAGTTATTTTCAACTCTTCCAAATCACATCCTCTTTCCTTCAAATTAAAGAATGGCTATCACTCTCTCTGTGCTCTGTTCCTCTTTCCCACTCACCTGCCCTGGATTCTATTCATTTAGGACTTTTCTTTCTATAAGAAAACTAGGGATGTAACCCATATCAATTTGATAACTTTCCCTTGTCATTTTATATATTTTTATAAGGGCCTATTACAGAAAATAGCTCCTTAATAGTAAGTGGCATGCATGCATGATATATATGCTCAGCTAAAGTTAGAAATCCAGGTTATCTCTTATCTGAAATGCTTGGGACCAAATGTTTTTGTGTTTGGTAATTTTTCAGATTTTAGAATATTTGCACATGCATAATAAGCTATCTTGGAGATGGAAACCAAGTCCAAACATGACATTCATTCATGTCTCGTATACAACTTATACACATAGTCTGAAGGTAATTTTATATGATGCTTTTGATAATTTTGCCCTTGAAAGAAAGTTTTGCCTGTGTTTTGACTATGGCCTTTCACGTGAGGTGAGGAGTGGAGTTTTCCATTTGTGGTGTTATGTTGGTGCTCAAACAGTTTTGAATTTTAAAACATTTCCGATTTTGGAATTTTGCATGAGGGGTGCTCAACCTGTACAAGCTTCTGTTCTAGGCTGTATCACCAGCATGGCTGTAATCTTGACAAGTCATAACATCTGGGCCTCAGTTTTCTACTCTGAAAAATGACATGAGCAGTCCTCATGCTACTGTTGTAACTTCTACATGTCATGTTCTCTTCATAAAATGCTCTGTAACCTCTCCCCATCCTTACATATTTACTGCTGACTTCTAATTTATTTAAGCTTCAGTTAAGGTATTACTTTCTACATAAGATTTCTCTACTTTCAACCCAGAAAATACTACGTGTACATTAATACTGCAACTATATGGCTCTATCCTTATATGTCATTATGAAAGTTTTGAGATACATGAAAATCAAGAAATGAAAAAACCATGCATACAGAAACAAATGAAGCCCCCTCCAGCAACACCAATAAGCCTAGCAAGTTGCAGCTTGCATGGGTAAATCAGAAAGGATGCTGTTGACTGTTTTTCTTGGAAGTGAAATAATTTATGTAAACACAGTCTATCTCAAAACATTTATAGTGACACACATACTTAAAACATTGTTATTTCTTGTTTTATATACACGTATTTATCTACAAAAATGTAGCAGGGTCTCCACTGCCTAACTATAGTACAAACTCCTGAAGAGTCAAGTTCAGGTCTAATTCATCTCTGAGATGGTTGAAAACATTTAGGCATTAAATAAATAAATGCATAATGAATGAATGGATAGATGAATAAATGAAGAAAATAGATGATTTTCCCTAATTCTGTTTAGCTCAAAATTTACATTACTCCAAATAAAATAAATAGGGGACAGAGAGATTGGGAGAATTTTCAGTGTTTCAAATCACTACAGCTAGTAAGCTATATCCACCCCCTCAACCTATAAGTCCCAAGTTCTCCTTGTAGCCTTTCTCTTCCTGATCCCCTTTGCTATAGAATTAGTTAGAATGCTGGTGAAATATGTGGCTACTCTCTCATCCACTCTGTAGCATTTGAGCAAGAACTCTTCACTCATTTGACCATCAGAGGAAGTTTTTGCTTATTAGTCAAACAGGTAGATGACAAGACTCAGACAAAGACTGAGAGTTGGAACATGGGGAGGGTCAGTGGATCCAGGGACAGTCACTATTGCTATCTCAGACATGAGGGGAAGGAGCATGGGAGACACATGGCTACTAACCCCCACTTGACAATGAATTTACTCTCCTATGATAAAATGTTCCCTCTAGGCAAACTGGTTGATTTGCCACTACCAAAATAAATCTTACACTTTGTTTTCCTGTATCTCATGTTAGTTTCTGTGCCTCTTTACTCATTTGATTATAGCTCCGCCTTTCTTCATGCCAGAAATCCAGTGTTCTCTCCATCTGCCCTGGACCTCTCCAGTACCCACCATTCTCCCTATTCCAAACTCTTCCATGTGATATTTAACCTTGCACTGTTTTATGATGTCATTAACTTTTCCTTGTTTTATAATTTTAATTATTGGGTCTTTCTTTAGCTTTGCATATTTCAATGCCTAATCTCTTAGTACAATGTACTTTTTTGGAAGGAAGTGACTGTATCTAGAACTTATTTGAATCACCCTAGCAAGGCACTCAATAACTACATGTATAAAATGATTGACTGTAGAGCCATTGTTTCATCCAGCAGGACAAGAAAAACTATCTTGTTTTCTCAATGATTCAAGTTTACATGGTCACGTAAACTATATCTACACCATATTTTTTAAATCTTTTGATACAACGTTCCTTGGAGTTAGATAGCAAAAAGTATCACTTTTCAGATAAGAAATACACACCCAAAACTCTTGATGATGTTAGACTAGAAAAAGATTTTATGACAAAGACTCCAGCAGCCATCACAACAACAAAATAAACAAATGGGAATTAATTAAGCTGAAAAGCTTCTGTACAGCTAAGGACACAGCAAGTAAAGCAAAAGGACAATCTTTTCCCCAGAATGGGGAAAGATATTTGCAGGGTGTGAATCTCACAAAGGGTTGACAACTAGAATCTACAGAGAACTCAAATTAATCAATAAAAAAAGAGCAAATAATCCAATCTACCACTGAGCAAGAGATATGAAAAGAACCTTCTCTGAGGAAGACAGATGAATGGCTAACAAACATTTGAAAAAAGCCTCGTCCTTTATCGTCAGAGAAATGCAAATCAAAACTACCCTGAGATATCACCTAACAGCAGTGAGAGTAGCCCACATCACAGTCTCAAAGCAGCAGATGCTGGTGTGGATGTGGAGAAAAGGGAACACTTTTACACTATGGTGGGACTGCAAACTAATACAACCATTTTGGAAGAAAGTATGGAGAACCCTCAAAGAACCCAAATTAGACCTGCCATTTAATCCTGCAATCCCATTATTGGGCATCTACCCAGAAGAAAAAAATCCTTTTATCATAAGGACATTTGCACTAGATTGTTTATTGCAGCTCAATTTACAATCACCAAAATGTGGAAACAACCTACATGCCCACCAACTTGGTAATGGATTAACAAGCTGTGGTATATGTATACCTTGGAATACTATTGGTCCGTTAAAAAAGATGGAGACTTTACATCTTTTGTATTAACCTGGATGGAGTTGAAACACATTCTTCTTAGTAAACTATCACAAGAATGGAGAAGCAAGAATCCAATTTACTCAATGCTAATATGAAGCCAGTAGATGATATAATATATGCCTACAAAAGAGAAAAATTCAATGAGGCAGTGGAATGAGCAAACAGGAAGAGAGGAGGAGGGAGGGGAAAGAGTGTGGTCCCACTTAGTGGGCACAATGTTAGGGTGTATGACACACCTCTTGGAGGTGGGACAAAATTATAAGAGGGACTCTACCTAACAAATGCAAACATTGTACCCTCAATTCTTTGTACCCTCAAATTAACCTGAAACCATAAAAAAAAAAGAAAGAAATTGACATCCTAAGGATTAAGATTCTAACTTTAGTAAGAGGGCAAGGTCTTCTGACTAGTATTTCATTTTTCTTTCCAGTACAACACATCAAACTCAAGTTCCCAACATAGAGTTTCTTACATATTCTTCTACCACGTAAATATGGACTGTTAGCCAGGAACATAATGGATTTCTGTAACTTCATAAATTTCTTTGTGTTGGATTATTAAGAGTCAGAAATTTCTCTCTGAAGAAAGAAATTAGTACTAATTCTGAAACCATTTTCTTAGGTTGTTAGTTGGGTTAAAGGAAAGCTATAATACTGTTTAGTATACTTGCTACTTGCTCAGAAGCACCAGAAAAAAAAAAGAAAATCATGTAAGCTCCAGATACATACTCTCATATTTAGCTCTGGAATAGAGAAAGAGCAGATTAGAAAATACAAATTCAATTTTATCTTTACCTCTGAAAGATTAAAACAAAAAACAAATTCCAATCCCAAAGATTTTTTTAATATAGCAGAGACTTTTTAATTGTCTAATCCACATAGATTGAATTTATTTAGAACACAAAAATTCATCAGAAATGTTCATTTATTCATATAGAAATAATTGTTCATGAAAAATAAATGGATTCTCCTTAATTGTCTACCAGCTGTGACTATAAAGCAAACTATGTGAGCCTTACAACTGAATCTTTAGCACAGGCAGAAATGAGGATATAAACCTCTAAAATACAGTTCACTTGGGTCATCGTTTAAGAGCTCATATCCTGTCCAATACTTCAGAGTAAATTACATTATGCTTATGATGCTATTAATCATGTCATATTTTCTGCACATCCTAAAGAAAAATATCATTTCTCTTTATCTCAGTTCATATTCCTTATAAACTTGCTCAATTATTCTCTGTATTGAAGGTAAATTACAGAAGAAAGTTAATCGCTTCCCTACATAGTATTTTCTTTCTGAAGCCAAAACATTAACACATGCAACAACAACAAAAGTGAAGAATAGTAAATTATATAAATAAAAGCATATTTCCATTTATGAGCTACAAAGTAAACAAAGTATGACTCTAAAAGCTGTTGTAATCTATAGAGTATAGAAAGGTCACCAAGAATTAAAAAAGAAAACAGTACAGTTCTTAAGAGGAAAAATGAAACAAAGAGTCTTCATCATGTTCATGATATTAGTATACCATTTTTCGCAGCCAGGTATTTTAAAAAAATGTAGTATGATTTAAAACTTTGAAATTCACCCAAGGAGCTTATATAAAGTTGATGTTAATAGTCAGTAATCTCTACTTTCAGAAATATTTAATTAAATTTATTGTTTACATTGATTATTAAGACCTATAATTAATATTTGTAAATATTTATCTCTTTTTCACTTCCTGGCAAGTGAATGGGCCAAAACTTAGCTTAGAAAATAAATTTACACGTTCTTTTTATGCAACTATGTTTAGTGAATGAAGTATCTCAAGTGTTTTTAAGTAACTTCGTTACATTACCTGTTTTCTGTTATTAAATATTAACTTTTTAAAGAATTAAAATTAACTAAATCTCATTGTACAAACTCTCATGCTCATGGCACATGTATGCATATTACATCAGTTTCTTAGTGAAGATGGCTGTCATGGAGAAACACTGAATATATGGCTCTGAACGTCTGGATTTTAGTTTGGTTCTCTGTCATATACACCTCATACTGGAACATGTCAATCAATAGTGGTTTCCCATTTATGAAATAGAAACAATAATGAAAAGTTAAATAATTCCCTGCTTAACTTAGAAATTGTGAGAACCAAATAAATTGGATAGTCAACAATATAAATGTAAGAGATTATCTATTACAAAATATAAAATCCTTCATCTATTTACCATTTCAAAATGCATTGATTAAAAGCTTACAATAAACAGACTATCCAAAAGTGTACCTATCTACAAAAGAGATAAATGGCAGGGTCCCCAAGAAATCTCTCCACATCTGGACACAGACTATGCCCGCAGCATTCATATCTCATCACATCCTTAAGCTAAGTTAATCATGTTTCTATATGTCTTCAATGAACTAAATCTCAATTTTCAAGGTTCATTTTAGTCTTTACAGTTTAACTACAAGCTTCTGAGGTTGGTGACACTAAGCTGTTTGCAATGCAAAAGCTGTCAGGGCTGACACATACTAGGAGCACATTCTTGCTTGCTTGGTGATTGTGAGTGGCTGAGAAACTCCCTTGTGAGATGTGTCCAGATGGGTTGAAGTCTACTCTGTTCTCAGCTTGTCCATATGCATATTTGTATGCAAATCATATAATGAGTACTGCCTCGGCCATTGGCCACCTGATTGGCTGTGGGACAGACAAATGGATCCAATTAACATCCATAGAGAGGCACAAAGGCCTGCAATTAATAACATGTGGTATTTCCAGGTGACTGTCATTGAACATGTCCTGTAGATCCCCCCAGCATTCTCATAAAAATGTGCGCTAAAATGTATTTTAAAATTCTGTAATGTGTGGCACAACAGATTAGAATGAGTCACATTCTCTGCAAAACACATTTTGATATTAAAGAGACGAATGTGTTCTTTGCTAACTAAATGGTCTCAACCATCTCATAGAGTTAATCATTGATTTCAAGACCAGGTTTGAAAGTTAGAGGGTATAGATGGGAAGAGGTGAGTGATCGAAGGTATAGGTGGGATGGAGTTATTCTCTCTGACAAGTAGCCACTGGAATTAAATCCCAGTGACAAGAAATTAGGCTAAGCCTTGGGAGTAACAGGAAAGGCAGAGGCAAAATGGAGAGAGGAGAACCAAGTAGCAAAAGGAGCAGAAGATACAGATAGAACAAAAGAAAAAATGCAAACAGGAATGATAAGGAAGGAGAGAAGGCTAAAAGGAAAAAACAACAACAACAACAAAGAAACAAACCAAAACAACCATGCAGGGGTAAAAGAAAGAATTATCAGGAAAATCTTTGTCCACAATTCTGATTGGTCTATCACCAAATCTACATTCTCTCAAAGGGTCATCTATCTTTTCCTCAAAATGAGAAAAATACCTCTATATGAGAGTTTTTTGGGTTTTTTTATTAGTTTTTTTTTTATTAGACTTGATTTTTGTGCTTTAGCAGCTACGGTGCAATGAATCACTTCTCTATACATCAAAAAGCAGTTTCTGGCACCTCAAGCACATGCATGGCCAGATGTATGGCTTTGGAATGCTGCTGGTTCTGGGGGCAGCCCCTCTTTGTCTCTCTGGATAAGAACGTAAGAGAGGAACATGATGCATAATGGGATGATAGTGTGGACACCTGTAATGAGTTTTATTTTATTTCTATTCAATCAGTATTTGTGGACTTCCAATAGGACAAGGAATGATTCTTTCTGATCAAATAAATTTTTGTGGGGGAGGACCTAGGGCATAGTAAGACATTATGCACTTCCACATATTATGTAATTGATCTATCTAATAAAAAGTATTTAATTTCTAACAAGTAGTGTGGACCATGGGAAAAATGTATATTCCCAATGTTGTTTGGCAAGATCATATATTTGAGATATTATGTCAGTTTCTCCCTTTGCCCACAGGGGGCTAAAAAGGAGAAAGAAAAAGAAGAAAGCAGCTTAACTATCCCTGCTTTTGCTTCCAAAGAATATGCCAGTAAAAGGAGTATAATTTAAAGTTGAATGAGAGCTTGGTGGGTGAGGAACATGAAGAAGGAGAAATGAATGGGTTTCATGAGATGATCAGGAAAAGTCAGAAGGAGTGTGGAAGAAGAAGGATAAGTGGGTGGTTTGGCGAGTTCTTTAAGAGACAGTCTGTACCTGAGGGCCACGAGGACAAGAATGAGAGACAACTCAATGAAAGGACGTTGTAATAGGCACTCTTCCTGCCAGTGGAAGCTGACTTACCGTGGGTTTTGTGTAGGTGGTACCTTCCTTTGTCTGAATACAGGGGATGCACCAGCTGTCCATTCCACTGCAGTCCAGGGCAGAGCTCTCTTTGCTAGCCCCCAAAGAACCATACAACTCATGTGGTGACCACAGTCCATGAAAATCAGTACCTGAGCCTCCAGGGCTCGATCTGACTTTTTGTAGACTGCCTTGTCGCAACACCCACATACACATCCACACAAACTCTTAGATACACACAAGATTCCATAAGAGCAATGACCACAGGAAGAACAGTTGTAGGGCCTTTAATCGGTAATTATTGAGAAAGTCCCTACATTTGACTTTGAGGGCTAGGTAGAGAATCAAACCAGTTTTCAACTACTCTACCCCAATCTGGAACAGTTGTTACACACTTGCAGGACACTACAACCTTTGGATGAAGGTTTTCTCAACTAATACAAGTATTTAACATTTGGGTAGCTCCAGAGAGTTCAGATAAATGGAAGATAGAGGAATATGGATATTCTAGAGTTAATTTAACAGCCTTGGAATTTATATAATGATTTTTGCTTTCTCATTCATACACCTAAACACTTGGAACACACACATTTACAACCACCTACAGGCCCAGGTGGTCATTCCTTGCAGTCATTCTTGGTATTCTATGCAGGTACTAGTTACACTGAGAGTCTAGCACCCCTTTCAATACTGTAGGTTCAAACTAATGGATAGAAGAAAGGAGATGTGGTCTTCATACACAAATAATTAATTAGTTCATTAGTGTTTGGGGAGACTGCAAAGTACAACACCCTGACCTGCTTTCAGGGGCTGACAGATTGATATATTAGATGCAACCTTTGCTGCTAAGAAACTTAGGAACCAGTTAAGAGCATAAAGTAAAGCATAGCACTGCACTTGACATAATGGCTAATTTGCACACATGAAGGAGCAAATGAGACAGAGAAACACAAACAAAAGTATAACAGGATGAATTATTAAAACATAGACAAAAACCATGACAGGGCAAATTATTTTTAAAAATACCTTTCCCTGGCTATACGTGGGAAAAAGAAGACACCATTCATGCTATCTTCAATCTTCATCATCTCGGGAGAAATAAGCAACTTTTTAAGTTCAAGTCTGTTTAAGGAACAATTAAGCTAAATCACTTCAAAGGTGAATGGAATAGAGAAAAATACTTTGAGACAGGGAAGTCAAAAGGGTTAGGGAGGCACATATATATTAAAGGTTCCCTGAGCCTGAAAAAGATAGAACCATATCTGAATAGTTTCTGCAACTAGAAAAACCATAGGTGGGTGATTTCTTCAACATACATAGAGGAGTTAAGACTTTTGGCTTCTCTGCATCACATTAGAACAGTGGTTCTCAACCTTCCTAACGCCACAACCCTTTAATATAGTTCCTCATGTTGTGGTGACCCCCAACCGTAAAATTATTTTTGTTGCTACTTCATAACTGTAATTTTGCTACTGCTATGAATTGCAATGTAAATATCTGATATTAGGCGACCCCTGTGAAAGGGTCATTCAAACCCCCCATTCAACCTGTCACAACCCACAGGTTGAAAACTGCTGCATTAGAAGAAGAGTTGTCTTGGGTCACACATTAAATACACACCCACAAATGAAAGCTGATGAGCAGGGGGAAAAAAAGGTCCATGGGCTTTAGGTTGGACACACCTGACTGCTGTCAGTGAGTGCAAAGTCTGTAAGTCCAGTGGCTAAGGCCACCTGGAATGAGGAGGAGTGCCCTCAGTGCCTGGGTCTGCCCAAACAGCATAGGCAATGAGTGACGAAGGATCCACATTAATAGTTGTTATCAGGTAGAGGAGAGAGGAGGTGGTGAGGATGCTTCCACCATGAGCTAAAGACAGGGCCACTTGAATTTCTGTACTGTAAAATGCCCTAAATTCTCAACACCTTTCCAAGCCACATATGCTCTAGAAGAGATTCTTCTTTTGATCCCTAGACAGACTGTATGAAGATCACTTCCATTCTATTAAAGTGGGGTAGGATACTCCAAACTCAACTGCAGTTGAACTTCACACCATGTAGATAGTTGGGCCTCAGAGGACACTTACATGATGTAAAGAAAAATTTAAATGTGATAGGTCTCATTATTAATATTGAGTTTAAAACTAAGTACTACAAACTAAAAGATAAGGCATTTGTGATAAGTGTCATATGCATAATTCAAAGTGTAAGGGTAATTTAGACTGATATTAAAAATAAAGAATAAAAAGAGTCTTTACATCCCCCACAGAATGAATATCTGATGAAAGTTAAACTAAGTCAATGATATAGGGTAATTCTTATAAAAACTAACAATTATTATTCACTATTCTACTGAAGTCAATTCAAGTCTATTCTCTGTAATGAATAAAACCAATGAAAAGAAGATAGAATCTCATAATAATAAGTCTCAAAGCTACAATTTAACACCAATTTAGCAATTCCATTAGAGAGCACGTCTAGTTCATTAAAAACAGCAAGCTAACCTGTCTATAAATTGCCTCACCATAATCAAATGTTGGCAAAATAACTAGATAGGAAATATAGCGCCTGTCTGAAATATTAGCAATTAATCTTAAAATAGCCAGCTTTTCTAAAATGTCATGCATAGTACTGTATACTAATAATTCTTAAATTGAACTGAAAGAAGTTTCTTTTGGATTTTTTAACCTTATTTTCCCTTCTATCAAGTTTTAAAAAATATATTCAGGAGTTAGCTATCTTCACACATGTGGAAATCCACACACAAGGTGAGCAGATCAGTTAAGCAGAGCCCTTCAAATTTGGATTGGAAGCTGGGCAGCCTTTTAAGTATCAAACAGAGCTCTAGATTGTTATTTCCTTTGGCAGACCCAAGGCAGGAAGGAACTATGTGCAGGCATCCCGGAGACTGATGTAGGACTCTCTTCCGTGGTGTCTCTGATTTGCCATGGTGTTCTGTAACTTGGGAAATGGCCTGTTTCATTGCTAAGCATGCATTATACAATGTCAAAAAGCTCTGTTAATTGATTTGAAAATTAGATTTGTGCGATTTTTTCACATTTGTCTAACTTTTGCCTTTCAGCCAAAGAAAACTACTGCCTTTTATCTCAGCACATTACATGTGCATAAACATTTGAAAGCTGCCCAACACCTTGTATTAATTCTTTTGCTTAAAATTTTTTTACACTTTCCAGAACAATGTGGCTTCTAGACTCTTTTAGCCTTCATGAAGAGTGAAAAAATACAAAGATATGCTTGTGAGTAAAATGAAGAATTTTATATTTTTATGTCATTAAAGGAAAAAAATCAAGGTTATGGAATCATCTTAGCTATATCCATATTCAGCTGTTGACATGAGTACTTTGGGGAAAGTGTTCTCTTTTGAGGTAGAAGATACTTTCATTCACTTGAAAGATTAAAAATGTGCTAAGACAAGCTAGAATATGATAGTACATGCTAGAACCATTTACTAGCAAACCCATTTCCTTTAGTTTAGAATTGCCTATAGAAACAAATAATTTTACTCTACATATCTGATGTATTAACTGATCTACCTACAACTTTTTTAAATTCACTCAAAAGGCATTTATGGAGTGTTGACTGTGAGCCAGGCATTATGCTAGATGCTATGATGATGAACAAAGACAACCTTAGGCCTGACCTTGGACATAGATGAAGAAGCTATTGATGGGTAGCCATGCACAGAGGCATTATGAAGAGAATTTATCAGAAGCCGCAAGAGAACAGAGCAGGTGCATCTAATGCAATCTGGAAGGTCAAGGAAGCTTCTTCAAAAATATAGCAATGGGGCTACAAAGTAGTTGAAAATAACCAAGGGGGAAAAATGGAAGAGAACATTGTGGCAGGGCAGTAACAATGGGTTGAGGCTCTGAAACAAAAGGAAGAAAGGCATGCCTGAGGAGAAAAGTTGAGCCCACTGTCTAGGACACTGAAATGGGGAATGAGGGATAGAAGTGCAGAATGAATCACAAACGTTTGGCTGAATCCAAACCATGCAGGGCCTTGTGGGCCATTGTAGAAATTGTCTTCCTTATCCTAAGAATAATGAGAAGTCTTTAAAGAACTTTGCATCAGAGAAGTCTTGGTGTTAGAAATCTCTGGCTCTGTGCCTGTTGCTCAGTGGTTAGGGAACTGGCCACAGACACCAGAGTTGGCCCGGGCCTGCTAAACAACAGTGACAACAATAACAAAAAAATAGCCAGGTGTTGTGGCAGGTACCTGTAGTCCCAACTACTGGGAGGCTGAGGCAAGAGAATCGCTTACACCCAAGAGTTTGAGGTTGCTGAGAGTGCTGTGATGCCACAGCACTGTTCTGAGGGTGACATAGTGAGACTCTGTCTCAAAAAAAAAAAAAAAAGAAAAGAAAGAAAGAAAGAAATCTCACTCTGGAAACACCACGGAGAATGAACCTGAGCAGGGTTCCAGATGGGCAGTAGAATAATCCAAGGGAGACATGACAATGAATGTGTGCCAGTGATGCCCGCAGAGAGGGAAAGGGGTTGGCAGATTTTGGAGGCATGCAGCGGGTGAAATTCTAGGGTTTTCAAAGGATGGGACTCAGGGTTTAAAGGAGAGAAACTTATGAAGGGTGATCCCCTGAATCCTACCTTGTGCAACTGTTTGGACAGCAGGATCCTTTACTGTGACTTGAACACAGAAGAAACAAATATAAAAAGGAAGAAAAGGAGCTTGATTCAGGACATGCTGAGTTAAAAGGTCACCAAAACATCTTAGTAGACTGGCCTGGGTTCAAAAGAGTTGGGCATGTAGATGGTAATTGAAATAAAAACTCCCCTTCACTGTCCTTTGTAAGTGGCAAAACCAAGGACAGCACACTGTGTGATCCATAAACTCCCCACATACACACTGACATATCATTAACAGTGAGGCTAATCAATAGCCCAGCTTTATTGATTTTGGCAATAGTTACACATCTCTTCGTCCTAAGCAGAGTTACTACCCATAGTAGCCTTTATGAATGTGGAAGTCTCTTCAGCCAACCAGAGAATACTTAAGGCATTTCTCTGATCGTATGTGAATTCACTACTTGCCTTTCCCCCACTTATTTGAAAAGTCATCTCCCAGGAATTCTCTTCTAAGAAGTGACTGACTCTTGCTGTTTCATTTGCTGCAGTTGAGATCTAAGAGGGAAAAGAGCAGAGATGAAATGGATCTTAAAGGTCGTTTGTATTTCCTACATTAAGAAACTAAGACTTAAAACAAATAGTTAGACAGTGCTAAGAGCAGTTTCCTCCACCCATTCTGGGGGCTGTTCTTTTTTTTTTTTTTTTTGGAGTATTTCTAAAATAAGAACAGAACACACTGAAGCAATGATAGCGTGTTATCTACAGCTTCTAAAAGAACAATCGAGTGAACTGAAGTGGAAGGCATTGTATTCTTGGCCTCTCTGCTTTCTGGCAGTGCAGCCTGGAAGTTAGGAATAAAATTCAATTCCAGATATTGTTTTTAAGTATCAATGAAAGTGTCATACTGGTCAGAGGGATGGCTTTCCTAGATTACTGAGCATGAGTAACTATTTATTTTCAAATTGTCAAGAAATTCTGATAATACTGTCTTGGCTCCAACTCAATGGATTACACTTAGAATACAACTCTTAGCAAAGCCTTCATTTAGACTGTGAACATAAGCTTAGTAAGGGCTTTGTTGTCATTACCAACTTATCCAGCAGTAAAGAATAAAATATTATTAATAAACATAACCTAGCAGCTTGGTTCTGCTTATTCTTTAGGGTTTTAAATCAAAATCAATGTGACTTTTTAAAGTAAACTCTGGTAGAGTTGGAAATGCTGAATGTGCATGAATTATGCATGTGTACAAGCCCTACAGCCTTAGGTGTGTTGTTAGTAAATCAAATGCCATCAATATAAATCCATTCCAATAGTTTATTTGAAGTGACGGGGGCTGCTCCCTATGCAACACAGTATTAACACCGTGGCTTAGAAAAGCATTATTTGCATAGAGAAGTTGGTGTGTGTATGTTTTGGGAGTGGTCCAGTGCTAATTTTATTAGTAAAGGCTAAAGAACTCTACTAAGTCATTTCACAGTTTTGGCCACTTATTTTTTGTTAAATACCAGCTATGTGAAAATTCTTTCTTTTGGGGCGGCGCCAGTGGCTCAGTCAGTAGGGCGCCAGCCCCATATACCGAGGGTGGCGGGTTCAAACCCGGCCCCGGCCAAACTGCAACCAAAATAGCCAGGCGTTGTGGCCGGCTCCTGTAGTCCCTGCTACTCGGGAGGCTGAGGCAAGAGAATCGCTTAAGCCCAGGAGTTGGAGGTTGCTGTGAGCTGTGTGAGGCCATGACACTCTACCGAGGGCCATAAAGTGAGACTCTGTCTCTACAAAAAAAAAAAAGAAAATTCTTTCTTTTGGTCTCGCAAATGAAGAAGATTGGATTCTGTCCTCTAATAAATCACTATCCACTGGGTAATTTCACACACCTAATTACAACAACCCTAAACTAACAAGGAGCAGGGGGAGAGGTCATAAGTTCTATTCAGGTGATGTGTTTTGTTTTCTTTTTGTGTCCTAGAGAAAATGCTTGTGATGGAGTTGCTGTGATGTTTGGTATCTTCCCAATTTATTTATTTGAGAGCTTAAATAACCATCGTGTAGCAATCTATTGGCCTGAAGTTGTTTATCATAGAATTTAAGAAATTAAAGTAGAAATAAAAGTTCATCTAGTCCAAATCAGTCTTTTCAAAGTTGTAAAAACCCAGGCTAAAAGAATCTGTCATGATTTGTCATATTATTAACATTAAATATGCACGTGAATATATATTTATGTATAATTATACATTTTAATATATTGCATAATGTATAATATATACAAATACCAGATGTGATACAGATGTGATAATCATAACACATGGTATATATTTATCATTTTATATATGCATATGTTTATATGTATAACTGTATGTATTATATATGTAAATTGATAGCAGTTTATTTTCAGAATCATCACTCAGTTGCATTATATTACAACCAACTACGTTTGGCTCTACGGCAATAATTTGCCAAAAGAGGTGCTTAATCTATTGTTGTATCTCTTCTTTCATGAATCTAAGGAGTAAAATGAATTATCTTAAGAAGTCTGGGAAGAATAGCAATGAATGATGGCACTTCTGTAGTCATCGAAAGGTAGTATCACCTAGGCGAAGTAATATCTATTACCAAGCCATCATTTCTTCTGGAACATATATCAAAGTAATTAGCCTACAGGCCTGAGCTTTCTGAATGCAGGGGATGGGCTGATGGAGTGCCTTCATCTTTTATCTCATTCAAAATAGACTCCAAAGAAATAGCAACAAAGAGAAATTTAATTTGTAACTGAGGTGGCAAGAGATTAGATAGCCCTGGCAGAATGAGCTTCGAGATTTACTGGAACTTAAATAAGTCTTTTATTGCAGGGGTTTATTAAACTCAACCATCTCTGTGGAGTATCTCTTTGCCAAGATCAATCCCTATTCTGATATTTCCCTATGGACTACACAAATGATAACAGAAAAAGCTTTGGCTCTGTCACCATAAAAACTGTTTGCATGTTTCATATTTTGTTCCTGTTGTAAGCTTTCCCAAGAGAGACATGAGGCTGTGGGAAAAGGCAGAAAATCAAATTGATTTCTTACACTGGGGACAGGGAGGCCACTTTCAGGGACATCACAAGGTGAGAACAAAACACGGACTTGTCCTTATGAAAAGGTTGATGGATCCAGAGGAGGCTTGTACAACTAGAGCAGGAAAGCTAAGGAGAATGAGTTTTTCTTAGAAAGTAAAAAATAATTACACATTAGGTTCTGTTTAACATAATTCTTCTTAAAGCATCAGAGCATTTTTCTTTTCTCCTGATTTTATTATCACTGAAGATAAAGATGTTCCTTTGTTTTATAGGTAGGATAAGAAAAGCCAGGAGTAGTGATGTTGCTAAGAAATAAACCATTGTCTGAGCTTGTGAGGGTGATCACAGCCTACCAATTTTGGATTCACCTTGCTGAGACCCTGGAGCTCACCCTCTGACCTGCCATTTCTTCTGATGCTCCCCCTACTCAGATAACTTCTCTTTGGGAGGCAGCTATTTGAGATCCTACTGTCAACCTCTCCACATACTCGCAGAAGCATCCAAACCAAATTTCACGGTACATACTGAACAGTCGGCTTCAGCTAATCTGGGGACTATGCCTGTCATATCAACACATGTGGTAGAATTTTCCCGTAAATAGGACATGGAATTTCCCAGTAAATAATATGTGTGTCTAAAGTCATTTTGTGCCAAATCTCCCATACTCCTCCCTGTTTAATTCAGTGCTCAGAGTTGCATAAATTATGCTATATTCCTATCCATCAAAAGGACCATCTTAACTTTTCAGAGCTGGGATGTTTCTTGAGTGTTTTGTTAATGTGCCTTTTACTCAAGAATCTCCTCTTTTGAATTGGACTGAAGAAAACAAGTTATTCACCTTCTCACTTCCTGTTAGTAAAGTTTCACATTATTGCTATCATAGAATCTAAGAAACTTGTCTAGGCCAGTGGTTCCTAACCTTTTTTGGCACCAGGGACTTATTTCATGAAAGACAACTATTCCACAAATGGAGGTGGGGAGTGGTTTGGGGAAGATTCAAGTGCATCGCATCTCCATCTCAGACCAACAGGCATTAGATTCTCATAAGAAACACACTCGCTCCTGCAGGTTATAGTAGGGTTTAAGCTCCTATGAGAGTTTAATTCTGCCACCAATCTGACAGGAGGAACTCAGGTGGTGATGTGAGCGATGTGAGCGGCTACAAAGGCAGATGAATCTTTGCTCTGCTAGCAGGCTGCTCACCTCCTGCTGTGAGGTTGGGTTCCTAATAGGGCACTGGTCTTCAGCCTGGGGGTGGGCCCTACGGGTCTAGGCCTCTTTTTGTTGATGATCTTTTAGAAGTAAGCTCAAAAAAGCTTCAGATCAAGCAAAAGAAGAGTTATTAAACTCTCTAATTTTCCATGGGACAAAACAAGGGTGGAAAAATACATGTGTGGGTGTATGTATACACACATACTCAGACATGAGAACTCACAATTTTTTTTTTAGACAGAGTCTTTTTTTTTTTATTAAATCATAGCTGTGTACATTGATATGATCATGGAGCATCATACACTCGATTCATAGACCATTTGACACATTTTCATCACATTGGTTAACATAGCCTTCCTAGCATTATCTCAGTTACTGTGCCAAGACATTAAGCTGTCACCTGGGTAGAGTGCCATGGCATAATAACTCATAGCAACCTCCAACTCAGGCTCAAGTGATCCTCTTGCCTCAATTTCTCTATTTTTAGTAGAGATGGGTCTCGCTTTTGCTCATGCTGTTCTCAAACTCATGAGCTCAAGCAATCCATCTGCCTCAGCCTCCCAGAGCACTAGGATTACAGGCTTGAGCCACCATGCCTGGCCCAGAACCCACAAGTTTTGAAGTAGCAGGCAAAAAAATTTACTTGCTCAGTTAAAATTTAAATACATCTACTGTATTGGGATTTACTTTCTGCTCTATTTGAAGTTATGCCTTATCTAGCCAAATATGGGTAGGCCTCATTTTTTTTTTTTTTTCCTGAGACAGCATTTCACTCTGTCTCCTGAGCTAAAGTGCCATTGCATCAGCCTACCACACAGCAACTTCAAACTCCTGGGTTTAAGATCCTCTTGTCTCAGCCTCCCAAGTGGCTGGGACTAGGTGCCACAATGCCCGGCTACTTTTTTGTATTTTTAGTAGAAACAGGGTCTTTCTCTTGCTCAGGTTGGTCTTGAAGTCCTGAGATCAAGGGATCCTCCCACCTCAGCCTCCCAGAGTGGTAAGATTACAGGTATGAGCTACTGTGCTTGATCCTCATTTTCTTATCTTGAAAGTAACACACTTGTAAGAAATAAACTTAATTACTCTTACTCTCTTGAAGAGAAATGGCCTATTTGTCTGTTTCTCTGTGTACTAAAATCTGGTTGCATTTGTCAGCTGTGTCCATCCATAAATATCAGAATGATGGTGAATACTCATTGAATACTTTCAGTATACCACTCTCCTTAGGGATTTCTAAGTAGAAGCCCATTTAATTTTGATGATGGTGCTATGAGACACTATTATTGATCCCATTTTACATTTAAAGAAACCATGGGTGAAAAAAAAAAAAAGCTAACTGTCCCCTAGGCAGTTTGTCTTTATCTATTGTTTCTCTGTACCAGTATCAGGCTTGGGAGGCAAGTAACTTGGTTCTTTAGAAACAACACAAAAGGATTCATTGGGAATGCATCAACCCACCCTAAAAGAAATTGTATGCAATGTATTACATAGGTATTCTATGAGTAAAGTATACACTCATATATAAATACAAATACTATACAGTGGGAAGGACTCTACCTTAGAAGTCCTGTTTTCGAAGAACAATTTCCAACCCTAGGTATGGTCTGTGTCCACATTATCTCTGGCCACCTCTCCTTACATGCCTCTTCCACTCACATCATGGAAGGTCAGCAAGGACAACAGTCTCTGTACCTTGAGCTTGCCCATAACTTCCCTAAAACAGAGTTATTCCACCTCCTGCACAATATTCCCTGGCTGCCTTTCTCACTCCACCTCCATATCTACATACCATTTATCTGCTTCTGATTTTCCCTCTTACTTTGACAACCTTTCAGTCCTTTCCTCTGGTCTGTGAACCTTGATATCCACCATCAGCTCTCAACTCTGGAAGTTCTATAGATCTGAGCAGTCCCTGTAGCTTTAAGAAGAAACTTCACTAGTCTTATCCTTGCAGAATTGCTGACTTCACATCCTGGGCCAGCTTCCATGCCACAGTGTGTCCTTGTGCTAGGCTGGAGTAGGTAGCTTGTACTCTGGTAAGAGTTTGCACATGATTCTGTAATTTCTCCATGGAAATCATGTTTGTCTGCTACCTGACTGCAAAGTCTTTGAGTAGAAGAATCATGTCTTATTTGGATAATCTGTGCTTAACACAGTACTTGGCATATTTTTGGTGTGTGATGAAAGGCTCTCTGAACTGAAAAATAATGCTCTCCAAGGTGAGTGAGAGAGAGAATGATTGGGGAAGAGAAGCACCCAGTAATAAGGAATAAGGTTCAGGAATAAACCAAACAAGGATGTTCAAATGCAGAACTACAAGTTCAAGAAGAATACAGAAGTTCATTACTAGAGACAGAAGAATATTTAAATATACCACAGTGCACAACAAGCTAAATGTTTAGTGGTACAGCTCCAATAAAGGGATAAAGACTGTGATCACAGATATTTTGATGCTGATGACAATATGTAATTAATCATCTATTATTTTCTAAATACCTTGTGTGGTCATGGCACTATGCTATTCGCAGAACATAGTATATAGATATGTTCAGAAGAAAGAATTTCTCCATAGGAAATTAAAACCCTCCTTGGAGAGATGAAATCAATATATAAGAAACCATTAGAAAGCCATAAAAGCAGTATCCAATTAACTACTGAATTATGTAGCAACGGATTAATTGCTTCATTCATTTATTCCTTCAAAATTACCAAGAGAATCTTCTATGTATTTTTCTGTCAAGTACTCACTTGACAGATGACAAGATCACTAGAAAAGATGGTTTGTTGAACACAGATAAGGGTGTAAAGCATTCCTATATTGATAGAGTTAATACCTATGAGCTTATTTATTAAAAAGGAACAGTAAAAGTCACACATAAGGTCCAAATGCATTTTGTTGGATACATGCTACAGCATACATCTCTTTACTACAAGCATCTGAAGAATTGAGGAACTGCAGAATATTGGGGAGGGGGCAAGTTTTCTCTTTACATCAACTTTGTCCTAAACAATTTTATTGATTATGTATATTTGTAATTACTCCCAGACTGATAATTCAGCCTTAATGCAATATCTTAAATCAGTCAACCGGTCTTAGAAACCTTGAATCCAAACAGCTGCATACAGGATGTTTTCTATAAGGATAATTTGAGATCTGGGCATTAATCTCAATTCATGAGATTTACTCAGTTCATTTCTGAGCTGATTTTCCCTAATGTTTCATTCTGGGTAACTACATATAAATTGTTGTGCTGCGATGCATCTAAATGTATGATCTAATCCAGCCTCAAGGCTGTGTTGTCACTGCTCAGCAAGACACTGCTTCTGCATGGAATGCCAATATGATGAAACCCTGGTTATAGAAAATAAATTTTAAAGGCTCTACATTGCTAAATCAGGAGGAGCCACTTTCATTGCTCTGAATGTTTTTCCAGATGATAATCTATGGGATTCCAGAAGTCAAATGACAGACAACTCCACTTTGGGATTCTATATATTGAATTATGATTTACAGAATGCTCCATCTCTTTTAAGAGAAGAAAATAAATCAAACTTTGTACTTTATTGCCACAACCTTCCCCCCCCCACACACACAGTAATATAATTATTGTTTGGGGGAAAAGCAAGGAGCAAAGGAATGAATTAAACAGAGGCTAGCCATTTAGTTTCCCACAGACTCCATCACTAAAAGTAAATAAGATTGTTTTGAAGGCTACCCCCATCTCCCCACCCTGTCCCAACCATGTCCAGGAATAGATTGACTATGAATCTTCCTAATTTCTCCTCTCTTTAACCCTTGTCCCAACAGGCTAGATAAAAGAATTTCTTTGAACCCTGTGGGCAGGGCAGTGTAAAGCCAACAGTATTTCCAGATTAAGCTCAACTATTTATTAAAAGTTGTCCATTCCTGTGGTATATGTATACCATGGAATACTATTCAGCTATTAAAAAAAATGGAGACTTTACATCCTTCGTATTAACCTGGATGGAAGTGGAAGACATTATTCTTAGTAAAGCATCACAAAAATGGAGAAGCATGAATCCTATGTACTCAATCTTGATATGAGGACAATTAATGGCAATTAAGTTTATGGGGGAGGAAGCAGAAAGAGGGATGGAGGGAGGAGGGTGGGGCCTTGGTGTGTGTCATACTTTATGGGGGCAAGACATGATTGCAAGAGGGACTTTACCTAACAATTGCAATCAGTGTAACTAGCTTATTGTACCCTCAATGAATCCCCAACAATAAAAAAAAAAAAAAAGTTGTCCATTCAAATAACTATAATAACAAAATTTCAAAGACTTCATAATTCCTGCCATAACAAGAATTGTGATCTTTTTTTTTTTTTTTTTTAGTGTCTTGACTGAGTTCAACTTGAGAGCTTTGCTACAATCCAATTAACATAATGGGAAACAAAGAACAAAGTACAGTCAAGGTAAATAAAAGTAAATAAACCAATGATTCACCACAATCATGGTTCTTATAGATAGACAGCTTCAAGGTGGTATGCAAAGCTGATTTGTCTAGCACACAGGTCTAAGATCCCCATCAGATAGGAGAATAACATTCCAAATTTGAGCATGAATGTCTTTTTCGGGCTTTTTTGGGTTTGTTTTTTAAATTAAGGTATATTTACAAATAGAAAATGCACAGATATAATGTGTGTATATCTTAAGTTTCAGGTTTTACATTTTGACCATTTTTATAACCATGTAACTACCACCCTAATCTAGATAGAGAACATTTACATTAGTCTAGAAAACACACACACACCTATATGAGGGCTGTCCAGAAAGTATCTAGCCATAAACTATGAAAAATTGGGACATGCTGGCTGGATACTTTCTGGACAGCCCTCATATTCTGGATATGAGTTTCACATCAGATTTAGATATTGCAATTTCTCCCCCGCGTTTGTAGCTTACCTATTTATTTTGTTAAAGATGTCTTTCAAAAATAATGTTTGATCTTAATAATGTCCAAGTTTTGGAATTTCAGTTTTTCTTTTGTGTTGTATGCTTCTGTGTCCTATAGGCAGTCCCCACATTATGAACAAGATAGGTTGTATAGGTTGTTCATAAGTTGAATTTGTGTGTAAACTGGAACAGGTACATTTAACCTATTCATAGCCTCCAGTCATAAGTGCAAGCTATACTTAAGGCAGATGTTTGTAACTCAGCAGCTGCCTGTATTAAGGAATCTTTCCCTACCACAAGGTTATGAAAATTGCTTCCATCCACTTTGAGTCAATTTTGTATATTAGATGAGGTAAGAACTGGTTTCTTTTTTTTTTTTTTTTTTTTGCTGTTTTTGGCGGGTGCTGGCTTTGAACCCACCACCTCCTGCATATGGAGCTGGCACCCTATTCCTTTGAGCCACAGGCACTGCCGGACTGGTTCCTTTTTTCCCATAAATACCAAGTTGTTCCAGGATCATGTATAGAAGACTCTCCTTCCCTCATTGAATTATCTTAGTATCTTTGTCAAAATAATTGATACCATATGTGCAGGTAAATCTCTGAATTCTATTTAGTTTCATTATTTATTGACCTTTACCATAATGCCACCTGTCTTGATTAACTTAATTTTAAAACATCTTGAAATCAGCTAGTATAAGGCCTCCAACTTTGTGGAGTTTTTTTGAGTTTGTTTTGGCTATTCGAGGTTTCTCGCATTTCCATGTACGTTTTAGGATATGGACATTTCAGGATATGTACATTTCTATAAATAGTGGCTGGGTTTTTGTTAGGTCTACATGGAATGTCTATGTAGACATCTTATGCAACACTCCTTAGACTGATTTCTTTAAATTTGATGTATGTTGTTGCTATAAGAATAAAATTTTTAAATTTCATTTTTAATTCTCAATTGCTAGTTTATATCTATGTGTCCTGTAAATCAAATGGTCTTACTAAATACACTGACTAGGTTTAGTATATCTTTATAAATTCCTTAGGTTTATTTTTATGTAAACAACCATGCCATCTGCAAATAAAGGCAACTTTAATTCATTTTTCCCAATTTTTAGACCTTTTTTTTTTCCTGCCTATTGAACTGGCTTGGACTTTAGCACAATAATGAATAGCATCTGGTAAATGGAATCTTTAATTTTTATAACTAAAGGAAGAACATACATGATGACTAAAACACAGATTTCTTGAGTAATTCATAGTGCTACCAGTGCCTATTTCCAAAATTACAGACATCATTCTTTCCTATCTTCAAAAACAGAAAAATGGCTTGATAAATTGACATAAATATTTTTATATAAAAATTATTCATGATATATATATGCTTTTTATAGTCAAAGTATTGAACTCCTATTTGCTTGAATTTATTGAAGAAAAATACACTGAAATAATATTGAGACTGTTGCTAGACGTCAGAAATCATTCGTTTACCAAAGGAAATATTTTCTTTAAGGTCATTATGAGTTTGAAAATTTTTTCTGAAGTATTATAGAAGACTAGCATAATATTTTTTTTCCTTTTGAGACAGAGTCTCATTCTGTCTACTCCTGACTAGAGTGCAGGGACGTCATCAAAGCTCACTGCAACCTCAAATACCTAGACTCAAGCAATCCTCCTGCCTTAACCTCCCAAGCAGCTAAGAATACATGGCCACCATCCCAGATAATTTTTTAATTTTTTATGGAGACAAAATCTCATTGTTGCCTAGGTTTGCCTCGAATCCTGGCCTCAAGGGATCCTGCCAGTTGGCCTCCCAAAGTGCTGAATTTGCAGGCATGAATCACCTTGCCTGGCCCTTCGCATTATGTTTTTTTTAATTATGTTTCCATTATAAAGATGATTTTACTCACCACTATAAAAGAAACTATCACTCTCACTTCAAATCTCCTTCTCTTATCTCAAATTTAATTATTTTAGTTTATATCACCAAAGTCCAAACTATTCACATTCTGTCTATAAGTCACATGTTTGGACTTGTCCTATTAAGTCAGTATTCACCAGCAAATCTTTAATCATGACATTTTATTTCTGAGATCTTTGTTTTAATCTTCACTGGAACTTGAGTGATTTTCTGTTTTTCAGGAAGACTACAGGGGTGCTACATTTCCTACATGCTTTCACGTTTAAATATGTTTGCCTATTTTTACATGCATATAGATATATAATTTTTTTCAGTACATTGATATGGCCTCACAACTTTTGAGGTATTGCTTTATTATTTTCCGTATTGAATGTTGCTGAGTGCATACTAATCTGAACTTTTCCCACTGCACCAAGGTTTTTTTGTACTAGAATGAGTGGATTTAAAAAAAAAATAGAAATTTCAGATTAATATGTGGGTTATATAATTTACCACATAAGGTTAAAGTCCAAGTTGTAGTTGTGTCCTGCACCCAGGGAGTACGCCATATATCCATATATTTCACACTTTGGGTGGGAACCTACTGAGATCCCACCCCCCATTCTTGAATTTAATTCAGTTTTTCTTTTTTGTGGGTCTGTGATTGTTAATCTCCTAGTTTCAAGTTGGCATTCAGTACATGTGATGCTTGTTTTTCCAATCTCGTGATACTTACGTAGGAGAATGTTCTCCAAATTTATCCAGGTTTTTACAAAGGATGCAAAATCTCCATCTTTTTAAAGGCTGAATAGTATTCTATGATATACATATACCACAGTTTATTAACCCATTCATGTGTTGATGGGCACTTGGGTTGTTTCCACATCTTTGCAATAGTGAATTGAGCTGCTATGAACATTCAAGAGCAAATGTCCTTGTGGTAAAATATATTTTTTTCATTTGGGTAAATACCGAGGGGTGTGATCTCAGGGTCAACTAATAGGTCTGCTTTTTGTTCACTTTCAGGATTCTCCATGCTTCATCCATAGAGGCTGCCCTTTTCACTTAAACCAGCAATTGTTGCTTTGAGATCATGTGATATGGGCCGTTCTCACCGAGGTTAGGTAATATCTCAAAGTGGTTTTGATTTTCATTTCTCTAATAATTGAAGATGATGAGTATTTTTTCTTGTTTATTGGCCATTCTTCTGTTCTTGTGAAAAAAAGTTTCTATTCATGTCTCTTGCCCAATGTTAATGAGGTTGTTTGTTCTTTTCTTGTTGATATGCTTGAGTTCATTGCAGATTCTGGTGACTAGCCCTTTGTCAGATTTATAGCATGCAAATTTCTTCTTCCATTCTGAACATTGTCTTTTTGCTTTGCAGATTGTGTCTTTAGCTGTCAAAACAGAAATGAAAAGGGGGAAATAACAACTGATACCACAGAGATATAAAACATCTTCCCTGTATACTACCAAAATCTCTATGCCCTAAAATTTGAAAATGTAGAGGAAAGGGAAAAATTCCTGAAAAAGAAAGAATCCTCCCCAACACCTTCTATTGAGCAAATATCATCTTGACACCACAAACAGGAAAAGACACAGTAAGACAACTACAGACCAATATTATTAATGAACACTAATGCAAAAATAATCAATAAAATCTTATCGAACAGAATTCAACTGCATATCAAAAATATTATCTATCAGCACCAAGTGGGTTTAATTCCAGGGATGCAAGGTTGGTTCAACATATGCAAATCTATAAATATAATTCACCACACAAAAAAACAAGGACCTTTTTTTTTAAGACAGAGTCTCACTCTTTTGCCCTAGGTAGAGTGCCATGTTGTCATAGTTCATGGCAAACTCAGACTCTTGGGCTCAAGCAATCCTCTTGCCTCGGCCTCCCAAATAGCTGGGACTACAGTTACCTGCCACAATGTCAGCTAGTTTTTCTATTTTTAGTAGAGACAGGGTATCACTCTTGCTCAGGCTGGTCTCAAATGCCAGAGCTCAAGCAATTCATCCCCCTCAGCCTCCTGAAATGCTAGGATTACAGGCATGAACCACCATTCCTGGAAGAATTTTTTTCTCTGTTGTCGATGCTAAATAACTTTATCAGAACACAATTCAATATTGTTAAATCAGTTCTTTCTTTGTTTAATGAAACATTTCTTTGCTTATAGTTTTGGAACTTGGTTTTGTTTTCCTGTTTCATTTGTGAAATTCTGTTCTTCAAAGACGTTATTGTTGGCTCTGTATATTTAGAACTGTGTCTGACTGTCACAAAGGATGGCCCCAATTGAGCTAGGTATAGACTTTTGGGTTGTGAGAACACCTAGGAGTTGGTACCATGAAGACCAGGGTTCTCTTGGGCTTCTGACAACACAAATTTACCAATCTGCTAATTAACTGCTGTAAGCCATACCTTTTTGTCTTGTCATTCCAACTCAAACTCAAGTACAAACATTTTCCTAGGTCAAGACTAGGGTCTAACAATCTTTTGTATCTTGATTTAAGAACAAGTTTACTATAAAACACATATTCTTATGTACAATCTATAACCAATAAATATTTACCAACTGACTGACAAAGAGACAAGGGTATTCTTTCTTCTACATTACTTAGTCCATCCATGCCCTTATCCCTAGGTCTAAGGAAAATGGAATTTACTCTTACCATCTCAGTGTAGGTCGAAATGACTGATCTGTATTATCTATATTTTTATACTAATTTCAAGAGAAGCAGTTACCCATTGAAGGTATGGAAAGTTTGTATTTCTTATTGATATTTCCTCTGAACAGATTTTGGCTTTTGGCTTTGGAATTGTTTCAGTGGAAATAGTTCTAACCATTCAAGATGTGATAATCCAGTCTCTTTCTTTACATGATGATTAGTCATCTACACAAAGGGTGTGGTGATATAAATATCCCTAAGAGAAATAAATTAACAGAGGTTTGTCCCAATACGTTGAATCTAATGTCAGGACATAGCTCATTTGTCTGTATCTCATTAATAATAAAATGCTTATGATGAAATCAGTGAGCATGAACTTTTATAAAATAAAAACTCACCCACAATAATCAAATTGTCATGTATAGCCTATAACCATTTATTATTTAATTCTTCATTATAGGGATTAATGAGTGCTATAAAGTCTTTTTCATCCACAAAGATATTCCAGACTTAGCAACACTTTCCCAGCCTCTCATTTCCCCCCAGGATTCTAAATTTTTTTAAATAGGACTATTAATGCCCTTTGTGACAAGATGTAATTGAAAATGTTTAAGCTGTAAATTCCAAATGTTATTGTTTAATTCCAACTTCATTTTTTTAAGTGATGGGGTCTCATATTGTTCTGGCTGGAATACAGTGACATCATCATTACCCACTGCAGCCTCAAACTCCTGGACTCAAAAGATCCTCCTCCCTCAGCCTTCAGAGAAGCTGAAACTATAGGCACACAACACCACACATGGCTAATTTTTTTTTTTTTTTAACTTTGGAAGAGATGGGGTCTTGCTATATTGCCCACGCTTGCTTCAAGCAGTCCTCCTTCCTCCACCTCCTGACTTGCTGTGACTACGGAAGTGAGCCAACAAACCTGGCCAAAGTTCACTTTGACAGTTGTGTGCTCTCAAGCAAATTGTATAACTGTAAAATGGAACCTGGATCTATTTCCTTGTGTTCATAGACCTCTTTTGAGGATTCAAGAGACTATATACAAAGACTCTGACAGCTCTCAGAACATGATAGCTCCAAGAAAATGTAGCTTTCATTTTCTTTTATTGCTTCTGCTCATCAATATAACATTAAATAAGAATATTCATACTTGTTTCTGCCTTCTGAAAGTTGTAATGTGATTATGGCTTAGATTTTACTAAAAGTATGCTTACATTCTGAAAAGAACCTAGTACTTTCTAATTAAAGTATCTTACAAACTTGGTTCATATATTGTGACCTTTCAGAGACAGGTTAAAATTATGAGTACCTTTAAGAGAAACAGTAGGACTGGTAGTTCACACAGAAAATTTATTATTTTTTTGATTCTTTAAAGCACAAAGCTCATTTTTAATGTATTCTTTAAAATTACTTCCACATTGTAAATGTATCCATCGGTACATGTGATGGTTTATTTTATTTTTATTATTTTTTTAATTTCTTTAGGATGTTCTTTATTCTTAGATGTTTTTTTGGGTCAGTTTAAATACCTGCCGATGGTTTATTTTATATGTCAATGTGACTAGATTCCAGGGTGCCCAGATACTTGGCTTAACATTATTTCTGGGTGTGTCTGTAAATGTGTTTCTAGATGAGATTAGCATTTGAATTGGAGAACTCAGTAAAGCAGCTAGCCCTCCCTAAAATAGGTAGGCCTCAACCAATCCATTAAAGGTCCAAATAGAACAAAAGGCAGAGGAAGGGAGAATCAAGCATCCTGTCTTCTCAACTGCCCTGAGACTGAGACTTACACCACTAGCTCTCCACATCTCCAGCTGGTAAATGACTAATCATGGGACTTTTCAGCTTCTACATGTGCAGGAGCTTAATTCCTCAAAATGAATCTTCTTCTATCCCACCCTTTAGTTTCTGGATCATCAAAAAAATAAAATTTTAAGAACCACAAAGAAAAAAAAGGGAAAGATCCATTTCCTTGCTCCTTTATTCAAGAAGGAATTGTCAAGTCCTATTCTGGGCCAGGCACAAATCAGGGATGTGGGGATGCATCAGTGACCTTGTGAAGCTTACATTCTAGTTGGAGGAGACAGACAAACATAAGTCACAAGTAATAATTGACATGTGTGAAAGGCTGGGATGTGATGACAAAGGTAAACAAAGCAAAATAAGAGATAAAAATTGTGGGAGAAAGGAGAAGTTGTAACTTTATACAGTGGTCAGGGTAATGCTACTGAGAAGGTGACATGTTGAGCAAAGACTTGAAGGACATTGGGAGAGACCTACGCAGATTTTGGGAAATGTAGCTGACCTATGCATTAGGCACAGTATGCTGTCCAAGATATGTTTAGGGGATGCCAAACATATGTTCCTTTCTTTTGGAGTCAGGAAGAAAAAATAAATGAACTCTTAGGATTGAAGAAAATGGTTCAATGTTTACCTGACATGGATAATGTTCTCATTTTCACCAAATCAATCATAAAATATACTTTTATATGTATAAAATACATGTTAATTATGTACATACACATATATGTGTGTGTGTATATATATATATATATATATATATATATATTTCCTGGTGAAGTAAGGGGCCCATAGGCCATAGTACATAAAGCCCAGGAAAGTCATAATATAGCCCAGTTTGGAGATAGAATTTCTAGTGAACTATTGCCATTAGCATCAGAATCTATTATATTAGTTGATATAATAGTTATAATATCAATAAAGGAACAGTTTGAGGAAGAATTTGTAGAGGCTTTCACAAACTTACAGAACCAAAAATGCTTTGTCATTTAAATCTTCATACTGCATCCTAAATTCTCAGACACCTAATTGGACCACAACAGATGAGCTATGGTAAACAACATATTTTTTCCAGTAGATTTCTCATTTGCTATTTCTTATCAGTTTTTCCAATATTTCTGGTGGCAGTCTTATTGATTAAAAAAGCCCTCTATATATTTTATAGAGTTAATATAGGCTGGCTTTAAAAAAAAAAAAAACAAACTCATCCTACTGATAAAAGAAAAGAGAATTGGTGGTTGTTTGTTTCATTGGACTAATTATAGACTGGCAAAGAGGAATTGAATTTAATTTATTCAGAATACTGCTGGGGTCAAGAAAAAGTATGATTTAGTCTCTACAGAGAAAAGAAAGGAAGGCAAAAAGAGGATAAGAAATTAAATTGCTTGGATGGCAAAAGCAAGGAACCAGGTTAACACACAAACTATCACCCACCAAAGTCAAGAATTAATGGGAGTTTTTAAAAGCGAGAGATATCTGTTATTTTTACATAGGTTTTGGAAAATTTCAAATTTTATTCAGTTTCAATAGTTTATATTTTCTTATTCACATAAAAGAATCCCTATATTCCTTGACCTCTAATGTGTTTTCTATCACCAGGTAAATGAATTCAAATTTTAGAATTCAAATTGTATTTATTTTTTTATGATTCAATTTTTTAAAACATCTTTTCTCATCAGTTTTTAATAAGTGTGCTGAACCAATCCACAGTTAGGGCTGGGAGGTCTGTGTGAGTTGTGGGGTGGAGATTAAGATTGACAGAATGACTGATTGATTTAAGGTACCACGGGTGAGTCCTGAACCACAAGCACAGAAAGTAGAAATGGTAAGTTTTCTTTTCATATAATTTCTGACTTAGATTTTTTTTTTTTTTTGGCAGTTTTGGCCAGGGCTGGGTTTGAACCCACTACCTCTGGTATATGGGGCTGGTGCCCTACTCCTTTGAGCCACAGGCACCGCCCCTGACTTGGATTTTTTTTTAATTGTTCTTCAATCTCCTTTATTACAATGGCATAGCTTAGACACAATTGACCAGCATTGAATGTTAAAACAGAGATCTAAGACTGATGAAATAGGCACTCTTGTGACAATAAGATAAAAAGATAAACTATTAAAAGGACCTAAGGCTGAGCAAGGCAAAGGTTAAATCACACATGCAAACAGATCTCTTGAATCTATAAATTGTGGCTTATCTCTGATTAACAGACTTCCTTAACTAAAAACATTACCAGCATTTTTAGACAAAGCTTCATTGCTTTGTTAGAAATATAAATCAAAGGGTGGCCCTGTGGCTCCAAGGAGTAAGGCACCAGCCTCATATGCCGGTGGTGGTGGGTTCAAACCCAGCCCTGTTGCATGACCCGAGACAGGAGAGAACAGCAGCTTTGCCGCGGGGGCAAGTTCACTCCTGCAATTATTAAAGGGAAACAAGAAACAGACTACATAGCTTGTGATGAGCTGTAGCAAAGCATCTTTATTCCTGGCCACCTTATATACATTGGTGGTCACGTACACACTTAATCCATGATCTATAACTTTTACCATCACCTAACTCTTTCTATCTAAAATTAACATGTGGGGAGACATCAAGTCTACAAATCAGCACAATCACTCCTGCTTTTTACTTTCTTCTTAGAAATGCATCAACTCTTTTTTCTTTTTCTTGCCCATAATCTTTTTTTTTTTTATTATTAAGTCATAGCTGTGTACATTAATATGATCATGGGGCATCATTCACTAGCTTCACAGACTATTTGCCAAGTTTCACATATACCCTTGTAAGATGCACCGCTGGTGTAATCCCACTAATCCCTTTCCCTCTACCCACCTCCCCCCTCTCTCCCCTCCCTTTCCCCCTTCCCCCTATTCTTAGGTTGTAACTGGGTTATAGCTTTCATGTGAAAACCCTAAATTAGTTTCATAGTAGGGCTGAGTACATTGGGTACTTTTTCTTCCATTCTTGAGATACTTTACTAAGAAGAATATGTTCCAGCTCCATCCATGTAAACATGAAAGAGGTAAAGTCTCCATCTTTCTTTAAGACTGCATAATATTCCATGGTGTACATATACCACAATTTGTTAATGCATTCATGGATTGATGGGCACTTGGGCTTCTTCCATGACTTAGCAATTATGAATTGGGCTTCAATAAACATTCTGGTACAAATAGATCTGCTATTCAATCCTGTAATCCCTCTACTGGGCATATACCCAGAATACCAAAAACCACATCATAACAAAGATATTTGTACCAGAAGGCCACTTCATCTGTTTCTGGAACTCCAATGATTTGCATATTAGACTTCTTTGAATTATCCCAGAGCTCTCGGAGAGAATGATCCGTTTTTGCTCTCCATTTCTCTTCCTCTTTGAGAGTTTGGGAGCATTCATAGGCTTTATCTTCAATGTCAGAAATGCTTTCTTCTGCTTGCTCCCTTCTGTTGCTGAGGAATTATACTGTATTTTTCATATCTTTGAGGGCTGCAAATTCTTGCTTCAGTGTGTTTAAGTCTTTGGTGGTTTTGTCTTTAAATTCGTTAAATTCTTGAGACAACTTTTGAATTTCTCCTCTAATTCCTAATTCCACTTTGTTAATCTTGTCTGCAATCCAAATTCTGAATTCGATTTCTGACATGTCAGCCAGTTGTTTATGAATGGGATCTTCAATACATCTGCCATATCTTTCTTTGCAGGGTGGGGGTTGATCTATTCTGGTTATTCATGTTACGAGAGTTTTTCCGCTGATTCCGCCCCATGGTTGTTTTACTCCCTTTGATTTTTTTCCCCTGGGACTTTGTCGAGGGCCTGTATAGTGTTGTGGCCTGAGAAACTGGGGCCCTGTCTGGTGTGGTGGGGCTAAGTGGTTCTGTCTTGTTTTCAGCTGGTTTCTGTTCCATCCTAGTGAAACAGATACTCTGGATTGAAGTCTCAGCTGTGGAGAAATATCAGCACTTAAGTCACCCTGCCCCCCACTGGCAAACAATTGGAAAAGAAAAATCAAACCTTCCTACCACCGTGCACCCAGGACACCACCTGATTTGTCCTCAGGCGATTGGTTCAGTTCAAAAGGTCCAAATCAATTGTCTCAGTCTGCACCTGTCTCGGGTAAGAGAGTTTAAGAGGTCTCTGGGAACTGGATCACAGGGGTCTGGTGACTACTCTGGTGTGGCTTGCTCCATTGCTGCCTGGAGTCAGGAGGAGCCACCCAGCCAATAGTTCAGTCTGGGAAGGTTGATGCCTCCTTGCCCACCTTGCACCACTGTCACACCCAGTCACTGATAGCCCTGCAGTTGGCTAACCCAGTTGCCTGTAGTGAATCGGTACTCCAGGAGTTTGCACCTGCCTGAATCACAAGGAAGTCTGCCAAGCCGCTGCACTCGGCCTCTCTCTAGCAGGAGGAGGTGAGTCCTGACAACTTCGGGCACTTGATGAAGGTTGGGGGGGGTTTCACTCAGGTCCAGTCTTGCCCCTGATTAATGTTACTGACAGAACAGAACAACTTTGCGGTTCCCCTGCAGAAGAGAAGCTGAATTGAGTTCCAAATCAGCTTGTCTTTGCTTTTGTATTGTCTATAGGCTGACGATCCCCTGAGGGCCAGGTGCGTCTTAGGTTCAGTAAAGTGGACCTCTTGGTCAGCCTCATGCTGGGAGTTTCCCCAGTTTGCAAGTTGGAGTTGCCTCAGGCAAATCTGATACTCAGAGTCTCTGTTTGCCCAGGGAGACAGGGGGTGTGGCTTCAGAATATTTGGTTGTGAGCCATATTGCTAGCAAAAGACGGCTGCTGTTTTATGCCTCAGGCAACCGCTGCTCTGGTGCAGGTCCCTTCCAGCCAACCGTCCTCTCCGCTCGTGTACCCCAGAGTCTGCACTGACCAGCTGCAGCCCGGCACTGTTTACACCCCTCGAGCAATCACCCAAGAGTCTTGACTCCTGGGGTACAGGCCTCCAGACCTTGGAGCGAGAGCAAAGGGCAGCGCAGGGAGTGCTGGGAGCCTGGGGTTGCGGGCAGAGAACACACACAGTTTTACACAGTTTTATGCCTTGCCATATTGTCACCAAAAGACGGCTGTCACACTGTGCCTCAGGGAACTGCCATTCCGGTGCGGTCCCCTCTCTGCTGACTGTCCTCTCCTCACTCCTGTGCCCTGGAGCCAGCACTGACCAGCTGTAGTCAAGGCCCCATCCACACCCCTTGAGAAATGACCCAAGACTCTGAACTCTCGGGGGACTGGCCTCCAGACCTCAGTGTGAGTGAAGGGGAGCGCTGGGAGCTCAGAATTCCAGGTAGAGACTATATACAGTTTATACAGTTTTATGCCTGGCAGGAGGATGCCATGGCACCCTAGTAGGGGAGGTAGGTCCAGTTTTTAGAGGGTCTTTCCCGAGGGAGTGTAGTGGGAGGACCTTTGAACTCTGCCTGATTGTTTGTGGGGCACTCTGACCCATTCTCATGGGGGAGGGGACTCCGTTGGCTTGGTGATGAATTTTGTACCTTTTGTTTGTATCCTTGTGGTCGCAGCTCGCCTCAGCGGGGTTGACGTGCGTTCTTCAACCTTCTCTCTTAGTGCAGCTCAAATCCACCATTAACTCTCCTTCTGGACGGGAGCCTCTGTGGAAAGCTGGTTTCAGTCAGCCATCTTGTTTCCTCCTCCCAACATGCATCAACTCTTAAGCAAAGTATCTAAATAAAGATCACAAAGAGCCGCAGGGGTAGAGGGGAAATGAAAAATCCCTCAAGCACACACTTAGTTTGTCTCCATAATGGAGTAATGACTTTGTTTCTCCACAGGGAAAAGACCTTTAGGTTCCAAAGACAATATGTTTTTAACACATGTCAATCTCTGGCCTGTATCTCCAGGGGAGAGATTGTTAGTCCCTGACCACCTGGGCTTAATGGGAGCATGACATCAGAGAAACTGTTCTGGACTTTTACCTCTGAACAAACAGCCTCTGTGTATGCCTCAGGGGGGAATCCAGCTCTCTTTTTGCCCCTATGTAGCAAAAGCCATTTTTAACCCATTACAAACTTGCCTTACGTAGCTTATGTGGGACAGTTTAACTCACATTTCCCCTTTCTTTTTTCTGGCACATGTCATTCATATATGTCATCATAGCAGTGAAATCCTATGCATAATGCTTGTTCTCATGCTGGGCCTCTCCTACCTTTCTACAAATTACATATAAGATAAAACCAATGATTAAAAACAAAGCTAAAGATCCTATTGAGCTTCCAATTAATCCTTGTATTTTAGGTAAAGGATTCATCTGTTCTATGTCATTAACTATTCCTTGTAGTATTTGATCTCCATCTATTTTTTGTAACTTATTTTCAAATGTGGAATACACTTGATGTTGTAAATTAACAATTTCCTTAGTCAAATTATCATGATTTCACAATTGTTTTTTGACATTTTCCCATGGAAACTTTGTCTCATTATACATCACAGGGGTAAAACAAAAAGTTGTTATATTCCAATCACATTTCAATTTTAATTGTTTCTTCAAACTCACTAATTCATCTCCTAACATTATAACAGCCTGCTCCAGATCAGATATCTCATTATATAATTCAGTGTCAATGTGTTTTTGAGCAGTCCATAACTGCTTAGAGTTCTTGTGTCAATCAGCCACAAAGTTCTGTGTTTTAATTCCTTGGGTCAGGGCAATACCCACCATTGCAGCTGATGCTGTCACTGCTGTAATTCCCAAGAGCCTTGAGTGGCTTATGTGGAACAGTTTAACCCACACATTCCCTGCCAAATACTGTAAAAAGAAAAAAAGAAAAGAAATATAAATCAAAGAATCTCCAAACCTACCTATAAACTATAAGCCACTGTTTTGAGTTGTCCTGCATTTTTAGGACAAACCAGTACCTTCCATGTATTGATTTATGATTTTACCTGCAATTTCTGTCTTCCTAAAATATGTTAAACTAAACCAAAACCTGATAGCCTCAATACCACTTACTCAGGGCTTCTTAGCTGTGGCTCCCCAGACCACTGGTCACTTACATTTCGCTTAGAATAAAACTTTTAAAATTATTTTACAGAGTTTTAGGTTTTTTTTCTGTTAGCAACATTATATGGCACTGTCTTTAGGATTCAAGAGATGTATATATCTACATCTATATGATTACTTGTAACTAAAGAGGAAAGAAGTTAATGGCTACTTGGTGTGTCTTTCTTTCAACCTTATTTCCATACCAGAAAAAATTTCAATTAAAAGAATAAGCCAAATATGCAGATTTAATGGTGGCTATAGCTAAATGGGACATTAAAAAAAAAGAAGATATTCAGAAATCATTTCTTTCCAGTACCCCCTACTCTATTTTTCTGTACACATTGCCCAAACCTCTACTGGGCTTTCATCATAACAATTATGACATTTCCATCATGACCATGAGTAATTTTCCTGCTTAGATGTATATATTTAAAGTCCCCATCCTACCTTTGCAGGCTGCTTGCTTCCTAACGTGCATAGTAAATGTTTGGTTAATTCAATTACATTTCAAGAAAGTAATAACTTTGATATGTTCTCTTCAGAGCGTAAGAAATTTACTTCATGGTTTAAAGGTGCAGCATACACAATTGTATTAAGTGGTGATTTAGAGAAATGAAATATTTAATGTTTTTCTCAACATATTTTCCACTTACCCTTTCTTGGGAAGTCATATTAATAGATTTATCACACTCAGGAGATCAGGAGAGAAAGTTGATAAAGAGAATTGAAGGAGAAAAGAAGGTGCAGGACTAAGATTATGGGTATTATTGGCATATGGATTTGTACCTTTTCACTGAACTCAGAGGACATTCCATTCTCCTGGAGAGTTATTTGTAACTCTGGATGGCCAGATAATTGCCTGTTAAATAGTGAATGAAAATTGTCAGGGGGTGAGTGAAAATGCAAGTCATTTACATTCCTCAGGAGAATCTGCAAGTAGTTCTACAGCTCAAAGTAGTTTAAAAGAAAGTGGGCTGAAGGGTCATTGAAAAAAGATGCAACTGATAAAGGTTGATTAGAATTTCTTGTCATATTAGCCAGTTAATGATGTATTTAAATTTTCCTGTAGGCTCTTTCATTATACCTTAATGTTCAGAATTTAACTCTTTTTTAGTTTGGAAGTCTTAAATGAATTATTCAAATTTAAAGATGAATAATTCAAATATAGTACAGAGAAGTGAAGGAGAAAGGAAAGTACAGGGCTAAGATCGTAGCTTAGAGCTACATGTAAGATGAACTTAAAAGGGTGCTCTGTTGACCATAAGCTGAGAAAGTCAGCCAACTTAAGCCCTTTCTCAAAGTTGCATTTAAGTACTACATTGGACAGATTTATAATCTCCTTTTAAGCACATTGTTGGAAAACAAGCACTCCCAGACCCTTGGACAGAACACATCCTTGCAGAAAGGTGTTATTAAAATTGCTTAACATGTACTCAAAGACAGAGGAACAGGTGTTTTTATTACAGTACTGTGCTTAATAACAAATACTGGGAAAAATATGAGGAAATGTATGAGACTAGCAATACGAGGCTAAGTTAAATTAATTATGATGCATTCCAACCAACTAATTGTGTACAACAGATAGAAAAAAATAAGGTGGAGAACCATGCATAAAATACTAAGTGAAGGAGGCGGAGCAAGATGGCAGCCGAGTAACAGCTTCCTTGCATCTGGGCACCGTGAGTCTGGGGAGACAGGACTCCAGGCAACTCTGGCTGGTGGGAACTGCCTATCATCACTCCTATGAAGATACAGGGAGTCAGCGAGAGACTTCTGGACCCCAAGAGGAGGACTAAAACAGTGGAAAACCGGCAAGTGGTCGCGTGTGTTCAATCCGTCTAAACCCGCCCACAACTGTAAGTTCAGTAGCAGCGAGACTGCAAACCAGAAAGGCCTTACCTGTGAACTGTTTTGATGTCCTTGGACTTGGCACTGAGTTGAACTGCCTTGGGGAAGGCCTGAGCGGGAGTGCGGAGAACTTTGGCCGTTGTCTAGGGCCCCAGTCTGAGCCTCTGAGCCAGACGGAGCTAATAGTGTTTGGCGGTGGGTCACACGGATCCATTGTCAGTGATCTGCCCCGGCAAGCTCCGCCCTCAGGGTCGCAGAGCTAGAAACGGGTGGGAGCTGGTAACCCAGCAACCAAGTAGCCTAAGGGTGGGGTTTGAGCCGCCTTGCAGCCCTAACCCTCAGGGGCAGAGTGAGACCGGTTTTGGCACACTGAGTAAGTGGATAGCCACTTCAGCAGCGATTCCAGCGAGAAAGTTGGGAAAGCTTCTGCTCAGCAAGTTTACAAGTTCAAAGTGCCTTTTAAGTAGGCTGAAGAGAGATTTAGGGTGTCTACCTGCTGGGGTTTGAGAAATCAGCAGCCTCCAGTCGTATCAGAACTGTGACTAACATCTCATACCCCAGAAGACCACGTGTTGCCCAGACAATATTCAATAACATATACAAACTGCTTTGTTTTTGGTTGTGTATTTTTTTCTTCTTTTTTTTTGGTTTGGTTGTTTTTTTTGTTTATTTTGACATTGCTGATGTTCTTTTGTTTTTTTAATTTCAATCTTTTCCACACAGATCCCTTTTTCTTTCTCAATTTTCCTAGTTTAATTATAATTTCTCATTGCTGCCTTTTTTAATAACTTCAACTTCATTTTTGCTAGTGTTTCTACCAATATAATTTGGTTTTTCACCCAATTTTATCCCCGTAAAGTTTTCTATTTGCTTCTTTTGGTTTGATTTATAGGATTTTTGTCTTTCCTCTCTACTTGGTGGAGGTGGGGTTCTGTGTCTGATCAGGTTAGCAAAGAGCTGCTGACCTCAAGGGAACCACCCAACTGGGCACTCCCAGAAGGTGGGGGTTTTTTAAGGTTGTGTCAAAGTACCCTACTGTACACCTATATTCCCGTCTCCCTCTTTCTGTGCCTCTCTTCTTTTTGTCAATATTCCTTATACCCACCCCCTCTACTTTCTCTATCTTTCTTTTTTTCTTATCACTCGGTCCTCCTTTCTTTCATCCCCTTTTTTTGCGCTTCAACCTTCTCACCCTTCTGGTCCTGTAACCCTTAGTCCACAGGCACAAGAACTTAAAGAGCAAGAGGAAGTGAAAGGAAAATTAGGGCAAGGAAACAGATAAAAGAAATCACTCATGAGGAAGAATCAGCAGAAAACTCCAGGCAACATGAAGAACAAGTCTAGAACAACCCCACCAACGGATCATGAGGTAGCTACTGCAGATAATTCCACCAGTATAGAAATGTTAGGAATGACAGAAAGGGAATTTAGAATACGCATGTTGAAAACAATGAAAGAAATGATGGAAACAATGAAGGAAATTGCTAATAAAGTGGAAAATAACCAAAAGGAAATCCAAAAACAGAATCAAATAAGAGATGAACGATATGAAGAATATAAAAAGGATATAGCAGACCTGAAGGAACTGAAACAGTCAATAAGGGAACTTAAAGATACAATGGAAATTATCAGCAACAGGTTAGACCATGCAGAAGAAAGAATTTCAGAGGTAGAAGACAAAGTTCTTGAGATAACTCAGACAGTAAAAGAGGCAGAAAAGAAGAGAGAGAAAGCAGAACGTTCACTGTCAGAATTATGGGACTTTATGAAGCGTTCCAACATACGAGTTATAGGAATTCCAGAAGGGGAAGAAGAATGCCCCAGAGGAATGGAAGCCATACTAGAGAATATAATAAAAGAAAATTTCCCAAACATCACCAAAGATTCTGACACACGGCTTTCAGAGGGATATCGGACCCCAGGTCGCCTCAACTCTAACCGAGCTTCTCCAAGACACATTGTGATGAACCTGTCCAAAGTCAAGACAAAAGAAAAGATTCTGCAAGCTGCCAGGAGTAAGCGCCAGTTGACCTACAGGGGCAAATCCATCAGAGTTACCACAGACTTCTCTAATGAAACTTTCCAAGCAAGAAGACAATGGTCATCTACCTTTAATCTACTTAAACAGAACAATTTTCAGCCCAGAATTCTGTACCCTGCTAAGTTAAGCTTCAAAATTGACGGAGAAATCAAATCATTTACGGATATACAAACATTGAGGAAATTCGCCACAACAAGACCAGCTCTACAGGAAATACTTCAACCTGTTCTGCACACTGACCACCACAATGGATCAGCAGCAAAGTAAGAACTCAGAAATCAAAGGACAAAACCTAACCTCCACACTGATGCAAAAGATAAAACTAAGCAATGGACTCTCACCAAATAAGACGAATAGAATACTACCACACTTATCAATTATCTCAATAAATGTTAATGGCTTGAATTCCCCACTGAAGAGACATAGATTGGCTGACTGGATTAAAAAACACAAGCCATCCATTTGCTGTCTGCAAGAAACACACCTGGCCTCAAAAGACAAATTAAAGCTCCGAGTCAAGGGTTGGAAGATAATTTTTCAGGCAAACAGAATTCAGAAGAAAAGAGGAGTTGCCATCTTATTTTCAGATACATGTGGATTTAAAGCAACTAAAGTCAAAAAAGACAAAGATGGTCACTTTATATTGGTCAAGGGAAAACTACAACAAGAAGACATTTCCATTCTAAATATTTATGCACCCAATTTAAATGCTCCCAGATTCTTGAAGCAGACCTTACTCAGTCTGAGCAATATGATATCTGATAATACCATCATAACAGGGGACTTTAACACACCTCTTACAGAGCTGGACGGATCCTCTAAACAGAAATTAAACAAAGATGTAAGAGATTTAAATGAGACCCTAGAACAACTATGCTTGATAGATGCATATAGAACACTCCACCCCAAAGGTAAAGAATATACATTCTTCTCATCACCCCATGGAACATTCTCCAAAATTGATCATATCCTGGGACACAAAACAAATATCAACAGAATCAAAAGAATTGAAATTTTACCTTGTATCTTTTCAGACCATAAGGCAATAAAGGTGGAACTCAACTCTAACAAAAATGCTCAAGCCCACCCAAAGGCATGGAAATTAAACAATTTTCTGTTGAATAACAGATGGGTGAAGGAAGAAATAAAACAGGAAATCATTAACTTCCTTGAGCATAACAACAATGAAGACACAAGCTACCAAAACCTGTGGGATACTGCAAAAGCAGTTTTGAGAGGAAAATTCATCACTTTAGATGCCTACATTCAAAAAACAGAAAGAGAGCACATCAACAATCTCACAAGAGATCTTATGGAATTGGAAAAAGAAGAACAATCTAAGCCTAAACTCAGTAGAAGAAAAGGAATATCCAAAATCAAATCAGAGATCAATGAAATTGAAAACAAAAGAATCATTCAGAAAATTAATGAAACAAGGAGTTGGTTTTTTGAAAAAATAAATAAAATAGATAAACCATTAGCCAGACTAACTAGAAATAGAAAAGTAAAATCTCTAATAACCTCAATCAGAAACGATAAAGGGGAAATAACAACTGATCCCACAGAGATACAAGAGATCATCTCTGAATACTACCAGAAACTCTATGCCCAGAAATTTGACAATGTGAAGGAAATGGATCAATATTTGGAATCACACCCTCTCCCTAGACTTAGCCAGGATGAAATAGACCTCCTGAACAGACCAATTTCAAGCACTGAGATCAAAGAAACAATAAAAAAGCTTCCAACTAAAAAATGCCCTGGTCCAGATGGCTTAACTCAAGAATTCTATCAAACCTTCAAGGAAGAGCTTATTCCTGTACTGCAGAAATTATTCCAAAAAACTGAGGAAGAAGGAATCTTCCCCAACACATTCTATGAAGCAAACATCACCCTGATACCAAAACCAGGAAAAGACCCAAACAAAAAGGAGAATTACAGACCAATGTCACTCATGAACATAGACGCAAAAATTCTCAACAAAATCCTAGCCAATAGATTACAGCTTATCATCAAAAAAGTCATTCATCATGATCAAGTAGGCTTCATCCCAGGGATGCAAGGCTGGTTTAACATACGCAAGTCTATAAACGTTATCCACCATATTAACAGAGGCAAAAATAAAGATCACATGATCCTCTCAATAGATGCAGAAAAAGCATTTGATAAAATCCAGCATCCTTTTCTAATTAGAACACTGAAGAGTATAGGCATAGGTGGCACATTTCTAAAACTGATTGAAGCTATCTATGACAAACCCACAGCCAATATTTTACTGAATGGAGTAAAACTGAAAGCTTTTCTTCTTAGAACTGGAACCAGACAAGGTTGTCCTCTGTCACCTTTACTATTCAACGTAGTGCTGGAAGTTCTAGCCAATACAATTAGGCAAGACAAGGAAATAAAGGGAATCCAAATGGGAGCAGAGGAGGTCAAACTCTCCCTCTTTGCTGACGACATGATCTTATACTTAGAGAAACCCAAAGACTCAACCACAAGACTCCTAGAAGTCATCAAAAAATACAGTAAGGTTTCAGGATATAAAATCAATGTCCACAAGTCAGTAGCCTTTGTATACACCAGTAACAGTCAAGATGAGAAGCTAATTAAGGACACAACTCCCTTCACCATAGTTTCAAAGAGAATGAAATACCTAGGAATATACCTAACGAAGGAGGTGAAGGACCTCTATAAAGAAAACTATGAAATCCTCAGAAAGGAAATAGCAGAGGATATTAACAAATGGAAGAACATACCATTCTCATGGATGGGAAGAATCAACATTGTTAAAATGTCTATACTTCCCAAAGCAATCTACCTATTCAATGCCATTCCTATCAAAGTACCTACATCGTACTTTCAAGATTTGGAAAAAATGATTCTGCGTTTTGTATGGAACCAGAAAAAACCCCGTATAGCTAAGGCAGTTCTTAGTAACAAAAATAAAGCTGGGGGCATCAGCATACCAGATTTTAGTCTGTACTACAAAGCCATTGTGGTCAAGACAGCATGGAACTGGCACAAAAACAGACACATAGACACTTGGAATCGAATTGAAAACCAAGAAATGAAACTAACATCTTACAACCACCTAATCTTTGATAAACCAAACAAGAACTTACCTTGGGGGAAAGACTCCCTATTCAATAAATGGTGTTGGGAGAACTGGATGTCTACATGTAAAAGACTGAAACTGGACCCACACCTTTCCCCACTCACAAAAATTGATTCAAGATGGATAAAGGACTTAAATTTAAGGCATGAAACAATAAAAATCCTCAAAGAAAGCATAGGAAAAACACTGGAAGATATTGGCTTCGGGGAAGACTTCATGAAGAAGACTGCCATGGCAATTGCAACAACAACAAAAATAAACAAATGGGACTTCATTAAACTGAAAAGCTTCTGTACAGCTAAGGAGAAAACAACCAAAGCAAAGAGACAACCTACACAATGGGAAAGGATATTTGCATATTTTCAATCAGACAAAAGCTTGATAACCAGGATCTATAGAGAACTCAAATTAATCCACATGAAAAAAGCCAACAATCCCTTATATCAATGGGCAAGAGACATGAATAGAACTTTCTCTAAAGATGACAGATGAATGGCTAACAAACATATGAAAAAATGTTCATCATCTCTATATATTAGAGAAATGCAAATCAAAACAACCCTGAGATATCATCTAACCCCAGTGAGAATGGCCCACATCACAAAATCTCAAAACTGCAGATGCTGGCGTGGATGTGGAGAGAAGGGAACACTTTTACACTGCTGGTGGGACTGCAAACTAGTACAACCTTTCTGGAAGGAAGTATGGAGAAACCTCAAAGCACTCAACCTAGACCTCTCATTCGATCCTGCAATCCCATTACTGGGCATCTACCCAGAAGGAAAAAAATCCTTTTATCATAAGGACACTTGTACTAGACTGTTTATGGCAGCTCAATTTACCATTGCCAAAATGTGGAAACAACCTAAATGCCCACCAACCCAGGAATGGATTAACAAGCTGTGGTATATGTATACCATGGAATACTATTCATCTATTAAAAAAAATGGAGACTTTACATCCTTTGTATTAACCTGGGTGGAAGTGGAAGACATTATTCTTAGTAAAGCATCACAAAAATGGAGAAGCATGAATCCTATGTACTCAATCTTGATATGAGGACAATTAATGACAATTAAGTTTATGGGGGGCGGAAGCAGAAAGAGGGATGGAGGGAGGAGGGTGGGGCCTTAGTGTGTGTCACACTTTATGGGGGCAAGACATGATTGCAAGAGGGACTTTACCTAACAATTGCAATCAGTGTAACTGGCTTATTGTACCCTCAATGAATCCCCAACAATAAAAAAAAAAAAATACTAAGTGAAAAAATAATTCACAGAGTAATATGTATAGTATATGGGTTTTAAAAACAAACTTAAACATATGCATTAAAAAGGAGTGGAAACATATTCTTATACAAATCTACTGGAACAATTGACACCAGGAAGGAGCATACATGGGTAGGACCTGATTTAAAGAGAAAAGGTGAGGCTTTATGATTTTATGTTGCATTTTGGGTGGGTTTTGGAAGAAATGTTCATTGTCTTGTAATAAAATTCTTAGAATAGTTCACTGATGATTGTTGTTACTCAGTAATTCAGGTCTTAAGAGCTGTAACCCATGAAATTTATGAGACATATTCTCCAAATACTTAATCTTGAGATTGCCCTATGAAATATGGTGTAAAATTCAGATAAACATTCTTGTTCAACATTCCACAGTTGTTGAAACATGTATTTCCCTTTTCTTATTAAGAAATGTTACCTTTTCCCATCAAACCTTAAATATATCTGTGTTATAGTGTTCTATTTATAGTAAAAAACATCTTATCCCTGTAGTACATCGAACCTGTTACTTAGTTCTTAATGTGCCACAATAGGTAACTTTTCTAACAAATTATGTTTGAGACTGCCAACATTTATAACATGCTGCTTACATGCTTCCCAACAGATTTTTGTCCTCTTGCACTTAGGGATGTTCTTTCCTTCCTCCAAGTAAATTAAAAGATATAGAGAGCATCTGTGCATTTGGAAATACACAGCATGGATCCTTAACCAAGCATCACTTGGGAACTTGCTAACAACGTTGGTCCTCAGGCCCCACCCAGACCTGCTATATGAGAAATCCTGGGGGTGGTGACAGCACTGTGCCCTGACAAGCTTTTCAGGTGCTTCTCAGGCACATGCATCGTTTGAGAACCACTGACTCATACACCATGCTTATGTTCTTTCCCATAAAGAGGATGGCACTCTCCTATTTAGCTTCTTTTTGTTTTTCTTCCTCTTTCATCATTTATTTCAAAACCCAGAGCTATCTGCAAAACTATCCTCAACTGATACTCTTGTGTCATCTTTAGGCCCTAAGTTCCTCCCATATATGGGGAACTTTCAAAGAACCTCCAAAGTTGTTTTCTTGAAGAGTCTGTATCACCAATGAGGAACAGAGCATTTTTCAAAGTATAAAAACAAAAGATTCATTCAAAAACCATATAAGCAAGTTTCACATAATTGCATAGTCAACATGAATAACTCATTTTTTATATTGAGCATAAAATTAAATTTGTGAGGCTTCACACACACTAACACAGAGACACGATATTAAAAGAGACAATACTTCACCTTATCTTACTTGCAAAGGTTTTAGGAACCAAAATATTTACTCTAGATTTAAATTGAGATTACTCCATCACTCCTTCTCTCTGAATCTAGAGATGTTGAATAAAAAAAATTTAAATCTGAGGGGTGGACCAAGATGGCTGACTAAGGCTAGTTTTCCACACAGGCTCCCATCCAGAAGGAGAGTTAAAGGACAGAAGTTTAGCAAGTAAGTTGATGTTTTGGAGCTGGGCGGAGAGGTTGCAGAATGCACATCAACCCTGCTGAGGAAAGCTGTGACCCCAAGGATACAAAAATAGGTACAAAATCCATCACCAAGCAAATGGGAGTCCCCTCCTCCATGAGAATGGCTCACAGTATACTTTCTACAAACAAGTGAGCAGGGTTCAAACCATCTTCCTATTTTATCCCATGGAAGAGATCCTTTAAAAACCATATCCTTCCCTTACTAGGGTGCCATGGCACTCTCTCACTAGGCATAAAACTGTATAAAACTGTATATATTCTCTACCTACAATTCTGAACTCCCAGAACTCTCCTCCACTCTTACCCCAAGGTCTGGAGGCTTATCACTCATGGAGTCCAGATTCTTGGGAAGTTTTTTGAGAGGTGTGGACAGGCTATGGACTGTTGCAGGTCTGTGATGATTCTACAGCATGGAAGTAGGGAAAAGATGGTGGACTGAATGAACCTTGCAGGACAGAGAGAGGCAGTGCCCCATGGCACAGAGCAGCAGTGGCAGCTGCAGGAACAATAGGTCTCACATGCTGGGGATATTTTGGACAGACACTCCCTGCCTCTCTGGGCAACCAGAGAAAGCCAGGCATCTTCTCAGGTGGCAGATACTGGTGGAGCAGATCTAGGACAGAAATCCGGGTCCCATGAGTAAAAGGTATGCCTGAGGCGATACCTGCATTGGTGGGTTGGGGCAGGGATGGAGAATAGAAGATGCCCACTCAGAGATGACATACTCCTAGGGTGAGGCACAGCCAGAGGACTGCTTTAGTGAGCCTAAGAAGCACCCGGCCCCCAGGGGATCAGACCTAAGATAGGAGCAGGCAGGCAGGACTGGAACTAATTGCTGATTGTGAGCTCTAACTGCACCTGCCCCAACACAGACTGCAGTGAAGATAGACACACCAGCTCCAGGCAGCGGCACAGACCAGGGCTGAGTCGCAGTTTCTGTGAACTCAAACAGCATCAGGTCCACAGGGTGATATAGCCAGGACAGAACCACAAATTCTGTGAAAATATAAATGTCAGCAACATCGATCAGGAGTGGGGCTGGAATTGAGAGAACTGTCCCAGCTTCCATTAAACACCAGAGGTTGTCAGGCCTCAGCTACCTCTGCTGGATGGTGGCTGAGTGTGGAGGTCTGGCTGAGGAGAAATAGATCTCCCTGTGACTCAGGCAGGCGCCAACCCCTGGAGCATCTGCTTATCGGAGGGAACTATGTCACAGCCCTACAGGGTTATCAGTGACCGGGTGTGACAGAGGTGCAAGGAGGGGAAGGAGGAATCAACCATCCCAGACTAATTCATTTGCTAGAGGGGTCCTTCTGACTCCATGGAGTACCAGAATGAGTCATAATCAAGCTGCCAGCTGACCCCTGCTATCTAGATGCCAGAGACCTTTTGAACTCTCCCACTTGAGACTGGGTGCTGACTGGGACAATTGATTTGGACTTCTTAAACTGGACCACTCACCCGAGGAATATCCAAAGTGGTACCCTGGGTGTGTGGTTGTGGGAAGGTTTGATTTTCCTTTTCCAGTTGTCGCCGATGGGGGGCAGGATGACTTAATTGCTGGTCTTTCTCTACAGCTGAGACTTCAAGCCAGAGTAACTAGGGTAGGATTCACTAGGGTAGGACAGAGACCAGCTGAAAATAAGACAGAGCCACTTAACCCCACCACACCAAGTAAGTTCCCAATGTCTCAGGCCATAGCACTATATGAGTCCTTTGGAAAGCTCTAGGGGAAAAAGTACAGAAATGAGTAACAGCTCTTGGGCAAAGGGCTGGTTAATCATTACTCCAGGAGCCCCCTCAACTCAACTACACCTTATCTTCTCATCTAGCCAAATGGTGTAAAATAATCATGGGGCAGAATCAGTGGAAAAACTCTGGTAACATGAATAACCAGAGCAGATCAATTCCCCCAAGGAATGATACAGTGGATACAACTGAAGATCCCATTCAAAAATAAATGGCTGAGATGTCATAAATAGAATTCAGAGTTTGGATTGCAAATAAAATTAAAAGAAAGAAGGTAAAGTTGAAATTTGAAATTCAAGGAGCATTTCAAAAGTCATCTCAATAATTCAATAAATTCAAAGACAAAACTTTGGACACATCAAGACAAGAATTTTCAGCCCTCAAAGATCTGAGAAATATAGTAGAATCCCTAGGCAACAGAATGGAGCAGGCAGAAGAAAGGATTTCTGACACTGAAGACAAAGTTTTGAATGCTCCCAAGCACTCAAAGAGGAAAAGAAATGGAGAGCAAAAGTGGATCATTCTCTCAGAGAGCTTTGGGATAATTCCAAGAAAATAAATATTCACCTTAAAGGAATTCCTGAAGGCAACGAAGTTGCTTCACAAAGCACAGAGGCTCTTATTCATGAGATTATGAAGGGGAACTTTCCAGACATGCCAAGAGATTCTGAAATTTATATAGCAGACAGTTTCAGAACACCAGCAGGATTCAACCCAAATTAGACAACCCCCAAACACATCATAATTAACTTTCTAAAGTTAATATGAAGGAGAAAATTCTGAAAGCAGTCAGATGTACCAAAATCATAACCTACAAGGGGAAGAATATTCGAATGACTGCAGATCTCTCTGCCAAAAACTTTCAAGCTAGAAGAGGGTGGTCATCGACTTTTAATCTCCTACTACAAAATAACTTTCAACCCAGGATCCTGTATCCAGCTATACTGAGTTTCATTTATGATGGAGAAATTAAATACTTTAATGACATTCAAATCTTGAAGAAATTTGCTATAACTAAACCAGCTTTCCAGGATATTCTCAGACCTATCCTCCATAATGACCAGTGCAATCCTCCACCACAAAAATAAACTCACAAACTTTTGATCAAATTCCAATTTCCACAGTGGTGAAAGAATTTAAAGTGTCCACTGGACTTTAGAAAAACTCGATACCCAAAATTCTACCAGGCTTATCAATATTCTCAATTAATGTAAATGGCTTAAATAGCCCTCTGAAGAGGCACTGGTTGGCTGACTGAATACAAAAACTCAGGCCAGATATCTGCTGCATAAAAGAATCTCATTTTACCTTAAAAAATAAATATAGACTCAGGGTGAGGGGATGTCATATTTCAGACAAATGGTAATCAGAAAAAAGCAGGCGTTGCAATTTTATTCACAGATACAACAGGCTTTAAACCAATAAAAGTAAGGAAAGATAAGGATGGTCACTTCATATGTGTTAACGGTAACACACAATGATGAGATTTCAATTATTAACATTTATGCACCCAACCAGAATGCTCCTCAATTTATGAGAGACTCTAACAGACATGAGCAACTTGATTTCCTCCAGCTCCATAATAGTCGGAGATTTTAACATTCCTTTGGTAGTGTTGGATAGATCCTCTAATAAGAAGCTAAGCAAAGAAATTTTAGACTTAAACTTAACCATTCCACATTTAGATTTAACTGACATCTAAAGAACATTCCATCCAAACAAAACTGAATACACTTTCTTCTCATTAGCTAATGGAACACACTCCAAAATAGATCACATCTTAGGTCCCAAGTCTAACTTCAGCAAATTTAAAAGAATAGAAATTATTCCTTGCATCTTTTCGGACCATCATGGAATTAAAGTTGAACTCAGTAACAACAGTTATCTGCACACTCGTACAAAAACATGGAAGCTAAATAGCCTTATGCTGAATGCTAGCTGAGTCATAGATGAGATTAAGAAGGAAATTACCAAATCTTTGGAATAAAATGATAATGAAGACATGAATTATCAGAACCTCTGGGATATTGCAAAGGCAGTCCTAGGAGAGAAATTTATAGCACTGCAAGCCTTCCTCAAGAGAATGGAAAGAAAGGAAGTTAGCAACTTAATGGGACATCTCAAGCAACTGGAAAAGGAAGAACATTTCAATCCCAAAACAAGCAGAAGAAAAGAAATAACCAAAATTAGAACAGAATTAAATGAAATTGAAAGCAAAAGGATTATACAAAAGAGTAATCAAAAAGTTGGTTTTTTAAAAAGATCAATAAAATAGATAAACCATTGGCTAACCTAACCAGGAAAGAAAAAGTAAAATATCTAATTTCATCAATCAGAAATAGTAATGATGAAATAGCAACAGATTCCTCAGAATTCAAAAAATCCTTAATGAATATTACAAGAAACTTTATTTTCAGAAATATGAAAATCTGAAGGAAATTGACCGATACTTGGCAGCACACCATCTTCCAAGATTTAGTCAGAATCAAGTGGAAATGTTGAACAGGCCTATATCAAGATCTAAAATAGCATCAACTATACAAAATCTCCCTAAAAAGAAAAGCCCAGGACCAGATGGCTTCACATCAGAATTCTACCAAATCTTTAAAGAGGAACTAGTACCTATATTACTGAACCTTTTGCAAAATATAGAAAAAGAAAGAATACTACCCAACACATTCTATGAAGCAAACATCACCCTGATCCCAAAATCAGGAAAAGATCTAACAAGAAAACTGTAGACCAATATCACTAATGAACATTGATGTAAAAATATTCAACAAAATACTAACAAACAGAATCCAGCAACATGTCAAACAAATTATACACCATGACCAAGTGGGTTTTATCCCAGGGTCTCAAGGCTGGTTCAATACATGTAAATCTATAAATATAATTCATCATATAAACAAATTAAAAACCAAAGACCATATGATTCTCTCAATTGATGCAAGAAAAGCTTTTGATAATATCGAGCATCCTTTCATGATCAGAACACTTAAGAAAATGGGTATAGAAGGGACATTTCTTAAACTGATAGAGGCCATCTACAGCAAACCCACAGCCAATATCATATTCAATGGAGTTAAATTTAAATCATTTCTATTCATATCAGTAACCAGGCAAGGTTGTCTATTATCTCCACTGCTTTTTAACATTGTAATGGAAGTCTTAGCCATTGCAATTAGGGAAGAAAAGGTGATCAAGGTATCTATATAGGGTCAGAAGAGATCAACTTTCACTCTTTATAGATGATATGATTGTATACCTCAAAAACACCAGGGATTCTACCACAAAACTCGTAGAAGTGATCTAGGAATATAGCAGCATCTCAGGTTACAAAATTAACACTCATAAATTGGTAGCCTTTATGTATACCAACAATAGTCAACTGAAAAAACAGTCAAGGACTCTATTCTTTTCACACTAGTGCCAAAGAAGATGAAATATCTGGGAGTTTACTTAACAAAGGATGTGAAAGATCTCTACAAAGAGAACTATGAAACTCTAAGAAAAGAAATAGCTGAAGATGTTACAAAAGGAAAAACATACAATGCTCATGGCTGGGAAGAATCAACATTGTGAAAATGTCCATACTATCCAAAGCAATATACAATAATTTTCATGCAATCCCTATTAAAACTCCACTGTAATACTTTAATGTCTCAAAAAAATTATACTTTGTTTTATATAGAATCAGAAAAAACCTTGAACAGCCACGACATTACTCTGAAATAAAAACAAAGCAGGAGGAATCATGCTACCAGACATTAGACTATACTATAAATCTATAGTGATCAAAACAGCATGGTACTGGCACAAAAACAGAGAAGTAGATGTCTGGAACAGAATAGAGAACCAAGAGATGAACCCAGCTACTTACCGTTATTTGATCTTTGACACGCCAATTAAAAACATTCAGTGGGGAAAAGATTCCCTATTTAACAAATGGTGCTGGGTGAACTGGCTGGTTGACTTGTGGAAGACTGAAACTGAACCCACACCTTTCACCATTAACTAAAATTGACTCTCACTGGATTAAAGATTTAAACTTAAGACATGAAACTATAAAAATACTAGAAGAAAGTTCAGGGAAAACTTTTGAACATATCGGCCTGGGTGAATATTTTATGAGGAGGACTCCCCAGGCAATTGAAGCAGTATCAAAAATATATTACTGGGGTGGGTGGTGCCTGTAGCTCAAGGAGTAGGGCACCGGTCCCATATGCTGGAGGTGGCGGGTTCAAACCCAGCCCCGGCCAAAAACCACACAAAAAAAATATATTACTGGGACCTGATCAAATTAAAAGCTTCTGCACAGCCAAGAACACAGTAAGTAAAGCAAGCAGACAGCCCTCAGAATGGGAGAAAATATTTGCAGGTTATGTCTCTGACAAAGGTTTAATAACAAGAATCCACAGAGAACTCAAACGTTTTAGCAAGAAAAGAACAAGTGATCCCATCTCAGGGTGGGCAAAGGACTTGAAGAGAAACTTCTCTGAAGAAAACAGGTGCATGGCCTACAGACATATGAAAAAATGCTTATCATCCTTAATCAGAGAAATGCAAATCAAAACTACTTTGAGATATTATTTAAGTCCAGTAAGATTAGCCCACATCACAAAACCCCAAAACCAGAGATGTTGGTATGGATGTGGAGAAAATAGAACACTTCTACACTGCTGGTGGGAATGCAAACTAATATGTTCCTTTTGGAAAGATGTTTGGAGAACACATGGAGATCTAAAAATAGACCTAGCATTCGATCCTACAATTCCTCTACTAAATATATATCCAGAAAACCAAAAATCACATTATAACAAAGATATTTGTACCCAGAATGTTTATTGCAGCCCAATTCATAATTGCTAAATTATGGAAGAAGCCCAAGTGCCTATCAACTCAGCAATGGATTAATAAATTGTGGTATATGTATACCATGGAATATTATGCAGCCTTAAAAAAAGATGGAGACTTTACCTGTTTCTTGTTTACATGGATGGAGCTGGAACATATTTTTCTTTAGCAAAGTATCTCAAAAATGGAAGAAAAGGTATCCAATATATTCAACCCTACTATGAAACCAATTTATAGCCTTCATATGAAAGCTATAACCCAATTACAGCCCAAGTATATGGGGAAAGGAGAGACAGTGGTGAGGGGGAGGATGGATGGAGGGAGGGCAATTGGTGGGATCACACCTATGGTGCACCTTATAAGGGTACATGTGAAATTTACTAAATGTGGAATACAAATGTCTCAATACAATAACTAAGAAAATGCCGTGAAGGCTATGTTAACCAGTTTGATGAAAATGTTTCAAATTGTGTTATAGAAGATTAAACATCATACTTATTACAATAGTCACCAATATCATAACTCATCTGAGGAATTATGAGAACAAGAGAATCTCCTGGCAAGCCTGGAAATCTCTTGTAACTTGGAAAGCAAGCCACCAAGTATCTCGGTAATCCTGGAGAAGCAAAGTTTAGTCCTGTACCGTAGTAGTAAGGCTATTGTTAAACATTAAGCATTTTATGACAGTTCTTTAATGAATTAGTGTAGAAAAATTTCATTTTATTTTGAAGATAATTTCCTTACCACCCTTGAAGATCATTTCCTTGAGTAATACTCTGTTGGCACCTATGAGATCATTTCCCTGAGCATGCAGCCCTTGCATGTCCCTGCTTAGTAATCTTTCTGCCTGTTAAGTATCTTCCCAGTAAAAGGACTCTGTGAGAAGTGCTCAGGGCTATCCTGCACCTATGGTTAGCCTCAACTCTTGCAGCGGGTACCGTCAATCCATGTCTCACGTGATGATTTATGTGGTCACGACATTGTATATAAAACCAGCACATTTTACCCCATGATTGCATTAATATAAACAGCTATGATTTAATTAAAAACTTAAATCTCAATTTCAAAAAGCACGATCAAACAAGATTTTTATAAATAATCTTTTAGAAATTAGTTCTTACTACTACTTAGAAAGTCAGTGTGTAACTCCTATAAATTTTTAAGGAGTGGCTGGAGGGAATTGCTATATTTATTTTTCAGGTAACACATAATCAGCAAACACCCCTGGAAACATCACTTGGGGGGAAGGATCATTTCTTTAAGAGCAAAGTGGAAAGTTAACGCCTACTAAGTGAGAAAAATTAATTGCTGAAGTTTTTGTTGTTTTCCTTTTTGTGTAGAAAGAATCTAAGTAACCTTCTACTTCTTTACATTACTGCCTGAGAAGGAAAATGGAGATTCCAAAGAAACTGCAAACATTTGAGAATGATTTCAGAAATGGAGTCTGAAAGAGCAGCCTGAGATAAAGTTCCTCATAAGAATTCTTGGGTTTTCTTGTATACAAGACTACAACAATGGACAATACTATAATTTTTATTTTAGGTCCCACCTTCCTAGTGATTCCAAGTCAGCAGAGTCAAGGCCCAGAGTCAAGGTAATTTATATTTTTAACAAATATTCTAAGATGATTCTGATAACGTGCTAAAAAGTCCATGAAAGCTGAAAGCTGACCCTTATTTGATGTCTCCTTTGCTCTCAGGAACAAGAAGCTGTAAGTATGAATAGTAGATGGTGGATTTGAAATGCTAAGCCAGAATTTTCAGAAAATATTTTATTTGGAACATTAGTACTCGGATGGAATGTTCTTGGATTGGTACTCAGTAAACAAAGGGATCTGTGGTCAAAAATGTAAGAAAATGCTGCCTTCCAAATATTCCCTTCAGAAATTTGATTTAGAAAGTCCATTAACACTTGAAAGGCCTCTGAAAAGCTCCTCAATTTATAAAACAGCTTATAGATTTTTCTAAATAGTTAAATTTCTTTGCAAGATAAGGGTTTTTGTTCTTTATAGATTTAGTAACATTTGTCCAAAAGAGCTGTTTAATAACACCTGTTTGGAAAAGCTTAGGTTAAACTGTAAAATTCTATCCTATTGCAAATAGAAAAAAAATTAATAGCATTGGGAAGTAGGTCGAGGAATGGTTTGGGGCTAGGACGCCAATCAGGAACATTCCCTAATCTCTCCATCAGAAAAGGGGCAGATTAAATTCTGGTCACTATATCATCCTGGAATACCAGAGAACACAAAAAGGAAGGGGACTCTGATGAGAGGACAAAGCTGCTGACCCCAGAAATGTATGGATTCAGAGCAGTTCATAGTAATAACTAGGACTCTAAGCAAACATAACACAGAAGTGTTTTGATAACACATTGAGTTGACTCCCATGGTCCCTTGACAATTTATCAATTGGGGAAGATTCATCCCCTTCAACCAGAAAATTCTCAAAAGCCTCTGACTCCTCTTTAATAATAAAAGTATTTTGGACTTGATCTTAATTTGGTAATTTAAAAAGTTCAGTCCAATTATTAAAAAAACACAGTATACATTTATATTATTCTATACTATACAGTAGCATATATTATATACTATACAGTAGCTTATATTACTATATTATAATTTTAATTTTATAATATAATAAGAGTTTGATCTTCATTCAAAAGTAAGACTTTCCATCTATGACCCCTTGTCAGTGGGAAAAAATTATATGCAAGTTTCATTTTTTCCTCATTACCTTATTCATTAGCTGTTCTTGTGGGATTTTCCAGGGTTGAAAAGAAATGTGCCTTCCCACTTGACTAACACTCTGTATCTTACCTTCTCACAGTGAGCCAGGTGGATGCCCTGAAATACCTCCTTGTCTGGAGAGATTCCTCTCCATTTCTTGGAGGCACCTTGTGCTGCCCCCTCTGAATGAGACTGGCAGGCATGAGTGGCACACTCACTCTGGTTTTGCTCCCTTTTAGCCCAGGTTTTCAGGCCATCTGTTGCTCAAAGGCTCACTTATTAGAGTCCCATTGGCTTTCCAAGTGACTTCATGGATAAAAATCAAAACAGCTCTCAGTATTAGTTTTTTCTTCCATTTTGCCTCAGTCAGGTTTACAAACTCATCTGTCCTTTACCTTGCTAAGTTCCAAGAACAGAGACAGATTTCAGAACCATGACACCTTTGCTTCCACAGCAACTTCCTTATTTCCCTTGCCCTCTAGATCTCCTGTGCTAATGTCAGACCCACCCACTGGGCCTACCATTCTCATGACAAGTTTTCCATTTGGCCTATGGAAGCTCCTATTTTAAGCTTGAAATAAAGTAGGCAGCACCCTCTTCTACTAGTGTGGGTAGGTGGAAGAACATACAGCATGATGATATAATCTGTCCTGGGTAAGATTACCAGATAAGATAGAGGACATCTAGTTATACTTGAATTTCAGGTAAGCAACAAATGTTTTAGTGTAAGTGTATCTGGGATTTCTGTGCAGGAAGCCATGGACCACTGGAATAAGAAAAAGACAGAGTTTATTGATAGATAAAAGAAATCAATAAGCTAAAAGAAGGGGAACAGAATCTACAGCAATAGAGGGAGGACCCAAGTGGACAGCCCATTTGAACCTTCTATCTAGGGGGTTATATACTGCTTTTTATGTCCTGTGGGCAGGGGTTTTGGGGAGATGTATGTATGTCTGGAACATGTCACAATTGGCCAGGGGGCTGCAGGAGGAAAATAATCCCAAAATTACCAGACAAGGCCTCAGAATGTGTGCCTCCTACTGCAGGAGGAATGACCCAGATGAGATACTAGTCAGGCTGCTTTTTTTTTTTCATGACTTTGCTTGAATGTTGCTGGAAAGGGCCTGTTTGTGCCTAAAGATGGGGGCCTGTGATGAGACTGATCTCTGAGCTCACCCGGACCTAGAAAATGGGAGAATCTTGTATCATAAGTATGTCCTATGCAAGTATTTGGGACACAATTATACAGAGAAGTTCTTTATTGTTTGTGTATCAGAGTGTATTGCTATCAGAGTGTTTATTGGTACTTTATTGGTATCAGAGTGTTTTCTCTGATACCAGTCAATTCCCAGAATCTCCAGACACCAGCTGGGTGTTCCTTGACTCAGTTCTGAATCCATTCAGAGTTAGCACAGCCATGGCATACAGGCTCAAGACTACAAAACCAACCCACCCTTAAGATTCTAGACACAAATCCCAGGTTTTCCTGACTTCTGACTAAATGTCTATAGATCAAAGGTTCTCACAATCCCCTCCTCAGGTTCAATAATGTGCTACAGAGCACTTAGGAAAACAATTTACCTACAATTACCATTTTCTTATAAAGGATAAAAGTCAGGAACAGTAAAATGAAAGAGAATGATAGGGCAAAGTATTGGGTGAGGGGAGTGGTTCACAGGGCTTCCTTTCCCTCTGAGTGTGCCACCCTCAGAGCATCCTTCTGGAAGTTCTCACCATCTTGGAAGTTTATAAGTTCAAGAATTTATCTCCCTCCTCTCCCTTCCCCTTCTAGGAGGTCCTTGGGTGGGGCTGAAAGTTTTAATGCTCCAATCACTTTATCTTCCTGGTGACAATCCCCATCTTGAGACTGACTATCAAAGTAGCTCACCATATGTTACCCCTTTAGCATGAACTCAGGGGTGATGAAAAGGGGCTAATAATGAATAAAAAAAAGCATTCAAACCACTCAGTGTTAGTTCTGTGCCAGGAAGCTGGGATGAAGACTACATGTATTTTTTATATGACATGCTGAAGTTCTAAAACTCTGGGCATTCTGTATTTTTATTTGCTAGATCTGACAACCACAAACCAAAGAAACCTATTCTCACAACTTTGCCTTCCATGGATACTCTCCAAATTTTTTATCTTTTTTGGCATTTTTTTTTTTGCTGGGGCTGGGTTTGAACCCACCACCTCTGGCATATGGGGCTGTTTCCTCACTCCTTTAAGGCACAGGTGCCACCTCAAATTTTTTATCTTCTAAAATTGGCTGGTGCTTATCTGAGGTAGAATTGTTTAATTTGGATTTCTCAACTCACTTTGCTTGAGCACCTTACTTTAGAATTTTTAATCTATCGTAGTCTGACATATCTCCTGAAACAATTTAGCAACCTGTCATGCTAACTATAAGCAGCAGGTATTTTGCAGAGTCTTGGAGATGGCAAATCTTTATAGGAATACACTTCTGTAAGTGAACTTTGGACATTCACACATAGAGATAGTTATAAGGGCTCTGACACAAAGAGTTAGTGTCTAAGTAACAAACAGCCAAATGTGAGGCCAGCGTGGCCCACAAAGAAGTGACTCAGTATTTGTTAAAATGAAAAAAAAAAAAAAAAAAAAGATGAAGACTATGGAGCACACAAGAGCAGCAAATTAACTCTTAGATGTAGCTAAAGTTTTCTAACACTTCCTAAGGATGAGATAATTAAAATTAGTACAAAAACAAACAGAACATTTACAAACATAATTGTTAAATCATGGAAGAATCCCAAGTGCCCATCGACCCATGAATGGATTAATAAATTGTGGTATATGAACAGCATGGAATATTATACAGCCTTAAAGATGGGGACTTCAGCTGTTTCATGTTTACATGAATGGAGCTGTGTAGGATAATATTTAGAAATAAACATATCCTACATCAAGCACACAAAGTGAACTCAGTGTGAGTTTAAAATGACTTGCTTTTCTTCCAGAGGCTTAAGGGACCTGGGCCCCCCATGGGATACACACAGAGTTGGCTTCCCTGGAGTTAATTCCATAAGCCATTTCTCTGAAGCTGTACACCCCATGAAGCCTGAGATCAAAGGGCATCCTGCCCTTCCTCAGAGATATGGGCCAGAGGGTTGACGTATGTTAACAACATATTGTCAGAGGTCTATAGGTGCTCTGCCCTCAGGAAAAGACACAGTCATTACTTCGTACTGAGTAAACTGAGCGAATGCTTGAAGATATTCTTCCATTAACTCTGTTCCCCTGTGGCTACTTTCTTCTTTGTGATATTTAGATATCTGCTCAGAAATTAGTCAGTGTTTAGAAGAGGTTTACTACAAAAGTGATTGTATTGATATAACAAAGTATTTCCTTTCAAGTTAATTTCAGATAGGTAAAATAAGATAATGATGGAACTAACAGTTAATAGATTAAGTGTGTACGGGACTAGAAAAGTATAAAATCAAAACCCTGAATAAAGCTTTTCGCTACAGGCCATCTCATCTCATGTAGTCTCTTTCTTGACTTATTACAGGAGCGAGTTTACACCCACGGCAAAGCTGCTGTTTGTTGGTGTCTCCAGTCACACAACAAACTGGAACATATTCTTAGCAAAGTATCTCAGGAATGGAAGAAAAAGTATCCCATGTACTCAGCCCTACTATGAAACTAATTCATAGCTTGCATGTGATTTGTGGAGCTAAATAAATGTTGAGGCAATTTATTGCGAGGCTGTAGATATTTTGAAGAAACTAAAATCAAACAGAAAATTATGGATTCATCTGGAAAGATAAATTATTTATATTTTTAAAATTTAAAATACGGTTTATCAATGTACTTACCAACTCATTTCTAGTTTCAGGGAACAATTGTAAATATTTGCAAATATAAATTAAAAGATGGATAGATGGATGAGTGGGTAGATAATGGATGGATGTATAGAGAGGGAATTAACCTAACAAATGCAATCAGTGATCTAATTCTTTGTACAAGAAACTTATTAGTTCGCATTCCCACTAGCAGTGTAGAAGTGTTCCCTTTTCTTCACATCCACACGAACATCTCTGGTTTTGGGATTTTGTGATGTGGGCTAATCTTACTGGAGTTAGATGATATCTCACAATAGTTTTACTAAATATTTTAGTCCCACTGTTAAGATCTACTGTTCAGAAAGAAATTCTTTTCAAGGTATCTGTTCATTGACAACGTGTCTGGTCACCCAAGAGCTTTGATGGTGATGTTCAGGAAGAATGTTGTTTTCATGCCTACTGACACAGCATCCACTCTGCAGCCAATGGATCAAGGAGTAATTTCAACTTTCAAGTTTCATTATTTAAGAAATACATTTATAAGTATATCCAAGACTATAGCATCCTTGGATGGCAATTTCATGGATCTGAGCAAAATTTAAAAACTTCTGGAAAGGATTTATCATTCTGGTTATCATGAAGAACATTCCTGCTTCAAGGGGAAAGGTACAAATAATGACATTAATAGGAGGAAGAATTTGATACCAAAGTTCATGGATGACTTTGATGGGTTCAAGACTTTTTTAGTGGAAGAGGTTAATACAAATGGTGGAAATAGCAAGAGAACTAGAATTGAAAGTGGAGACTGGAGTAACTAAGTTACTGCAATCTCATGATAAAACATGAATGAATGAGGAGTTGCTTCTTATGGATAATCAAAGAACATGGTTTCTAGAGATGGAATCTACTCCTGGTGATAATATTGTCAACATTGTGGAAATGAAAAGTATATAGCAGGTTACCTAAATTTAGTTGATAAACTAACAGTAGGGTTTGAGAGGATTTCAATTTTGTTTTTTTTTTTTTTTTTTTTTTTTGGCCGGGGCTAGGTTTGAACCCGCCACCTTTGGCATATGGGACCGGCGCCCTACTCCTTGAGCCACAGGCGCCGCCCAGGATTTCAATTTTGAAAGAAGTTCTACTCTGGGTAAAATGCTGTGAAACAGCATTACATATTAAAGAGAAGTATTTCACAAAAAAAAAAAAAAAAAAAAAAAAAGAGTCAATTGTGTGCTCTTTTTATTATAATATTTGCTTTACTGGGGTGGTCTGAAACCAAACCTGCAAAATCTCAGATATGTTTGTATTAAGAAAAGAACCATCAGTTACTATTTCACTGTATGGTTTTGTTAAGAATGAATGTTGCATTTTGCCAAATATTAACTGTAAAAATCATATGATGTATATTAATATTGAATCACTTGTACGACCAAAATAAATTCCACTTAGTCATAGAATATTCTTTTAACTTATATTGTAAACTGTACAAGGCACAGCTCAATGAACTTTTACAAAAGGAACATATTCATGTAACAGTTAAAGAAACATAGCATTTCAGAACCCCCCGCATGTCACCTTCTAGTCACACTGCCAATCCTCAACAAAAATAAACACATTCCTCCTTCTAACACTGTAAATTAACCTATTACGTCCTCACTCACTCTAGCCTCTCACAACTTAAACCATCAATGCTACAATAGTGTTACTTCCATTTAAGCTGTGCTGTCAAAAACAGCAGCTTGTAGATGTTTATATTTAAATTAAAAAACAAAAACAAATTTGAGAGAATAATGAAATGAAAAGTAGAAATAAAGGAAATACCCCCAATAATAGCACTTTCAGTTAAATAGGTTGTTTGTGAAAAATAAATCATTGGCTAATGAAATCAAAAATGAGAGAAAGAGAAAGAAATGACACAAATGCTGTACAAGCGAAATCATAATGGGGAAATAACCACAATACATAGAAGAAAAAAAAAATCACAAAAATCTTTTACTGTTTTTATTTTTCAGATAAACATTACAATGAGGACAAAATTAGAGGAGCTGGCTAGGTGCCTGTAGCTCAGTGAGTAGGATGCCAGACACATACACCAAAGCTGGTGGATTTGAGCCTGGCCCAGGCTTGCCAAACAACAATGACAACTGCAACCAAAAAATAGCCAGGTGTTGTGGTAGGTGCCTGTAGTCCTAGCCACTTGGGAGGCTGAGGCAAGAAAATCACATCTCCAAGAGATGGAGGTTGCTGCGAGTTGTGATGCCATAGCACTCTACCAAAGGTGACTTAGTTAAGACACTGTCTCAATTAAAAAAATTATATGAGAGCGAGAGAGAAAGCTCTTAGAGAATATAAATTACCAAAAATGATCCATGGAAATAAAAATGTCTTAAAATTTTTGCTCAAACTTGTTTAAAATGTTAATTGATATGATAGGACAGAAATAAATTTTATTCAGTTAAAAACCTTGGAAAGAAGTGAATATTGTTAATCCAGTTGGGTTTTTATAAGCTCTAAGATTCTTTGTTTTCTATTTTAAATATAATAAACCAAATATGATAAAGATGTCAAATTAAGAGCAATCACAGAGAAAATATGAGTATGTGCATGAAAAAGAGAGAACGTTCTACATAAGTCCTATCTCCATATATTCTGTTTCTTGGCACCATAAAATTGAGGAACACTGTCTTGCTATAAGAACAAAGTCTTGATATTCTGCTTTAACTGTAAATAATTTATTGCTATGATTTTGTATGTGATCTTTAGTTTAATAATTATAATTACTGTAAAGCTAGATTATCCTTCTAGTTATAAGAAATAGATCAGTTTGAATATGATGGTTGTAGAAAATTTAATATTTTTCCTATAGTGTGTTGAATGGTGGTGCTCAAAAAGCTGTGTTCACATTCTATCACCTGTGAATATAACTTTAGTTGGTAAAAAGGTCTTTGCAGATGCATTTAGTTCAGGATTTTGAAATGAGATCATCTCAGCTTATCCATATAAAAGTTCTGTTTTATGAAAATGAATTCATTGTTTTAGAATAGCAGTGCTCAATCTGCAGGTCGTGATCCCTTTTTAATAATGAAAATACAGTGTGGCATTAGGAAGGTTGAGAACCACTGTTTTAGAAGATTCATTTTAAACCTAAATAGAAATTTTTTGTCTTTAACAAGTAAAATGAATGGAAAACTTAAAAAGAGCAGCAACCATGAAATAAATTGACAATGTTATTGAAAAGTTTCAGCTACCTCATTCCTCTGCCCCTTGCCATGATATCAGGTTCAGGAAATTTCAATTTAAAACGTTTAGCTCTACAAGTAATGGATAATTCTGCAATTGAACTATGTGGTAGTAAAATTTGGTGGTGATAAAAGAAACATTTTTAAATTATAATAAAATAATCTAAAAATAGCAGGAAGGATAATGATATGCCAATATATAGTTTTATAAGTGCTCAGGAAAAATTTTAGAGAATATAAAAGAACACTAATAGTATAGACCTTGCCAAATTTACCTTCAATAATAAAATGTTTCAGTGAAAGTAAATGTAGAGAATTACCATTATTTGATCAAAAAAGGAAATAAAATGGTAAGTCCCTCAATTAATGCCAAAATTTCAACATCGTGTCATAATTTTTATTATGTGTTTTTAAAATTTTCTTTTTAGAGAGAGGGTTTCACTATGTTGCCTTGGCTGGATTCAAACTCCTCTGTTCAAATAATCCTCGTCTTATCCTCTTGAGTAGCTGTGACTATAGCTGCACTCATGCCTGGATCTACCATACTTTAAATTTTAAAATTTCCTTTAACTTCTTTTAAAAGAGAAATACATGATAATAGCAGCAGCGTATCTTATGTTAAGCTATTGCAGGAATTCCCACTAAAGCCACCACTTCATGATATTCTGAAAGTTCTATACAAATGTAATTATATGACACAAAGAAAAGAGAAAGTGTAAGTATTTGAAAGCAGTGAAAAATAAAAACGTTTTAAGATTACGTAGTTCATTGCATAAAACACCAAGATAGTCACTAATTTATAAAGATCCTGATAGTTTTCTCATGTACTATATATACACATATGTATATAATACGGAAAAGAGTTCGTTATTAATAACAAGAAAATAGTTGAAATGTGTCAGTGCCCACACTGTGGGCAACCTGTCCCCGTGTGAATAAAAACAGCTGGGACACAGATGGAAGGTACAAGCCTGCAGGAGGTGGGCTTCTCAACATTCCAGGGAGAGCCCCCAGTAACCTCTGCGGTGGCCTTTATTGAAGCATTCTACAACAGGTGTGGGGGAGGTATGTGCTATTTCCCCATGGGCTCAACTCCCACCCTGTTGCACCACAAATATCCCTGGTTCAACACCTGCTTGCTAAAGAGCCACCGATCTCATCTCATTAATGCATGCAGTTGCTTGAGGCTTGTCTCTGGGCTGCAAAACATCTCCATGCTGCATTGGAGATTGTCTTGCACCCAGGGCCTTTAGTGACTGTTTCTATAAGCCTGGTGCTTGATCTCTTACAGAAATGCACTGATAAAAGATTGGTATTTGAATTGCAGAAGTTATATGTTAAGAAAACACTTTAAAATTATGAGAATCATCGATGTTTTAAGAAATGGGAAAAGATTTAATTTTTAGGGCAAAATAGATTAGATAGCTTAAATGATTATCTTTATCTTATAAAACAATTTTAAACATTTTCTTTTAAATGAGTAATACATCTGGTATAAAACAGGAATTGGAAGACAGACTTTAAAAGAGACTGAAACTAGAACTCTGGAGGTATACAGTATTAGAGACAGCTTTTCCTCTAATAATGTAAATAACTAAATATCAACTATCAGTGGCCCTGAGCTGTTTTGGTGATCAAACAAAATACTGGAGAAGGCATGATACCCAGGATATATAAAAGGTGAGTAATATCTAAGGCTGAAAAAACTATATAGATCACATGGAGACAATGAATCACAAGAAGAGATGGCAAGAAAACTTGCCTGACTTGATGCTAATGGTAGAGAGAAAACGTCTGAGATGATTTGTTTGCTCACATTTTATGTCTTGAGTTCACATTGCTTTCTTCATTTGAAAAACTTCAAGTAGAAAATTGAAGTCATTAAGTCAATAGGAACCCAAGCTAATGGAAAAAAGAAAATCTTCCCTGAAAAAATTTAAAAAGTGAATCTCTAGCCAGGTGTTGTGGTGGGCGCCTGTAGTCCCAGCTACTCGGGAGGCTGAGGCAAGAAAATCGCTTAAGCCCAGGAATTGGAGGTTGCTGTGAGCTGTGTGAGGCCACGGCACTCTACCGAGGGCCAGAAAGTGAGACTCTGTCTCTACAAAAAAAAAAAAAAGTGAATCTCACGTCTGTAATCCTAGCAGTCTGGGAGGCCGAGGCAGGTGGATCACCTGAGCTCAGGAGTTCGATGATGCCACAGCACTCTACCCAAGGTGACAGAGTGAGACTGCTTCGAAAAAAAAAAAAAAAAATTGTAAAAAGTTAAACAAGGTCTGCCAATAATTCCCACAAAGTTTCAAACAATATACATATACAATCTATGATCATAAAAAGTGAGTCATCAGAGACAGAAAAATTAAAAACAATACCATTGCACACTCAAGTAAAATGGCTACAATTTAAAAGAAGCTGACAAAGCTAAGTAGTGCTGAAAATGTGGAGCAACTGGAACTCTTATACATTGTTGGTATATAATGGTACAACTACTTTGGAAAAATGTTTGATCATTTATGATGAAGTTAACAGAAACTTACCATGTGGCATACAATTGTGCTCTAATTACCTAAGAAACATATCTATATATGATAAATAGGGAACATATATAAATATCAAAAAAAGAAAATGGACACACATGTGAATGTCCATAGCCAGTCTATTTATATTAGCCAAAACAGGAGAACTCAAATGTCTATCACCTGGTGAATGAGTAAACAAATTGTTGTTTATCTATGCAATGGAATATCACTCAATAATTAAAGGAACAAACTATTGACCTAAGCAAAAATATGGATAAATAAATGTTGAGGCAATTTATTGCTAGGTTGTAGATATTTTGAAGAAACTAAAATCAAACAGCAAATTATGGATTCATCTGGAAAGACAAACCATAATTTAAATTTTAAAAATATAAATAAAAATTTGTCAATGTACTTACCAACTCATTTCTGGTTTCAGGGAACAATTATAAATATTTGCAAATATAAATTAAAAGATGGATAGATGGATAGATGGATGAGTGGGTAGATAATGAATGAACGTATAGAAAGACAGAGGGAATTAAGCTAACAAATGCAATCAGTGATCTAATTCTTTGTACCCTCAATGAATCCAAAACAATTAAAAAAAAAAAGATAGATAGATACATTTGTTTAAGAATAGACAGAAATCTGGGAAGGTAAGTTCAAACTCTTAACAGGGAATGCCTACCCTTGTTATGAAGTGGTGGAGGGTTGATGAAGATGTGAGAATTTTCACAGCTTAACTTACAAGAGCTTTATAGTCCTGAAACATTGGGTGAAGGAAAATGAAAATGTAGACACTAATTTTATTATCTCCAATCAGACAAGTTTCTTTCCTTTTCTCTCTGGGCATCAGCTTACAGAGAAAGAAGTGTGTTAAACATTGGTTTTCTTTAGTGTGAAGTCTGAGTTAAGTGTCTGGCCAGCTGGAAATAAAGTTGATTGGAGAAAATCAAATTAAGAAACTGATTTCCTGGACCAGTGGCAAAATGATCAACATGGTGGAGACTCTGAAAGGCCTTTTACCAGCAAGAGTGCATGGACATCGGAAGAATTGAGGACAGAGAATGTCATCAGAGTGCCCTGTGATAGCACTGGTCCAATCAGTCCTACCCAGATTAAACCCTCAACCAGATTTAATGTGTAAAAATTATAGCCCATCAGGACCAAGTTATCCCAGGAATACAATGTTAGCTTCACTTAAAAAAAAAAAATGTAATTGTGCCACATAACAGAAAAAGATTAGATGCAGACAATAAATTTGATAAAATTTCATACTCAGGCATTATAAAAAGTCTCAGGAAACTAAGACTAGAAGATATCTTTTATGAGATTGAGGAGGTTATCTACAAAAATACAATAGCTAGCTAAGATGAAACACTACACAGAAAAACCAAAAACTGTTCTGAGATAGATTAGGTAAGATGTCTGCCCTCACTTTTTTTTTTTTGTTGTTGGGGATTCATTGAGGGTACAATAAGCCAGGTTACATTGATTGCAATTGTCAGGCAATGTCCCTCTTCTATTCAACATTGTACCAGAAGGTCTAGCTAGGGCAATATGGCCAGAGAAAAATGAAAAGTATCTAGATTAGGAAGAAAAAGGTAAAACTATTTAATTGGATAGGACATCATATGACTTATAATAAACATTCAATAAGGATGCAAGGCACAATGTCCATATAGAAAAATTAAATGAATTTCTATACATTAGTAAGAAACAATTCAAAGTAGAAATTCTAATTGTGGGATCTTGAATAACTATTTTGACTTTTTGAGTTAGACCGGGTGGCTTAAACATCAACTATTTATTTCTCACAATTGGAAGTTGGAAAGTCCAAGATCAAGATGCCAGAAGATCCAGTGTCTGAGAAGGGACGCTCTACTTGGTTTGTAAAGAGTCATCTTTTTGTATCTTCACACAACAGAAGAAGAAACTATCTTTCTGTGTTTCCTCTTATAAGGGCACTAATCCCATTCATGAGGTCTTCACCTCATGCTCTGACCACCTTCCAAAGGCCCCACTTCCTAATACCATCAAATTAGGGGTTAGGATTTCAACATGTGAGTGGAGGGAAAAAAACATTCAGTCCATAGCACTGACCAGAATGGAATGATCTCTGAAGGCTCTTTCTTGCTGTGTTAGTGGTTCACTAGTCTATAAGATCAGAAATTGTTTTGTGTGCTATTTCATTTTAATAGTGCCTAAATATATAACCTGTTTCCCCGAAAATAAGACAGTGTCTTATTTTAAGGTGTGCTCCTAAAGATGCGCTAGGTCTTATTTTCAGGGGACGTCTTATCTTTCCTGTAAGTAGGTCTTATTTTCGGAGGATGTCTTATTTTCGGGAAAACAGGGTAGGCATTTAATAAAAAAGACACTGGAATAGTCTATCTACCAAGGGATAGTAGTGACCTCTATCTTTGTAGATTTTTTTGAAATAAATAGCTATCATCGGGAGAGCTTCATAATTATAAAGCTAGAGACTAATCTCTAGCAGTTCTCAACCTGCGGTTCACGATTCCTTTTTAACAATGAAAACACATTGCGCATTAGGAAGGTTGAGAACCACTGCAGAGATTTCTTCTGACTCCTGGGGTATGTGATGGTTCTCATGTGAGATGAGCCATCACATGAATGAACATTCAATCAGAAAGCAGTTATTTATGCTAACCAAACCTGGCACTGAACTAGGCACTATAAGTTAAGAAATATGATTTCCTCCAAGAAACAGAAACAGAAATCAGAATGGTTTGTAATTATGCCCTATTGACAATAACCCAGGAGGGAGAAGCTTTACACCTCAACTTCTATTTCTTGAAATCATGGGGTGCATTTGGCTACAATAACTTCAAATCACAGAATACTTAACCTACTTTAATATTCAGTTGTCTTTGAATGTATCTGAATAATTCTGTTGGTAAGCAGACTGCATTAAAAAAATCAAACATGTAAGTCTACAGAATTATCACTGTTAGAATACGTATTTTAACAAAGTTACTTATGCTTCACATCACCCCTAAATTGAACATTATCTGAAAATACATGCATGCATGTTTTTACACACACCCCAGAGTGTCTCAGTAATTAGCAACTGAGAGATTATTTCTAATGGGCTGATGTGCACTCAGAGCCACACTGTTCTAAAGAATCTGCTATCAGATGACCTTTGAAGAAACTGATAAACGTGAATATGTTTCATTGTGTCTGAATGTACAGAAGTTTAACAGGACTCATTTCAGGGAGATAACAGGAAGATGTAGGAAACACAGATTAAATTTTAGACAAAAACTAATAGGCCCTAGATCTCTTAATATATCCACACAGTCAAAAGCAGTAGAGTGACAAGATATTAAAATGAAAATATTAAAGAACACAAAAAGTGCAATAATGCATATTTTGCCTCCCCATTGTCCATTTATACTTCTTCTATATGTGTATTAGTGATGGTGCTTCAGAGAAGCAGAACCCAGAGAGAGGGGGGGAGCAACTGAGGGAGAGAGAAACTGATTTTAACAAATTGTCTCACCTTATGGTAGAGGCTGGCAAGTTTACAATTTACAGGGCAAACCAGTAGGCTAAATTCAAGTAAGATTTGATATGGTAGTCTTGAGTTTTTCTGCAGGGCGGGCTAGGTAGGCTAGAAATTCAGGCTGGGTTTCTATGTTGCAGTCATGAGGCTGAATTCCTTCTTCAGGAAACATCAGTATTTTGGTCCTAAGGCTTTCATTTGTTGGATGAAGACCAAATGCAATCAGCGTAACCTGGCTTATTGTACTCTCAATGAATCCCCAACAACAAAAACAAACAAACAAAGGCCACACAGTAAAAAGAAAAAAAAAAATCTTCATAGCAATAGCTAAACTGGTCTTTAACAACTGGGTACTCTAACGTAGTCAAGTTGCCACAGAAATAATTGGCAGGCTTGGATGAGACACTCTAGCAAAATTGCACTTGCTTCTGCCACACTCTTGGGGGACATTACACTAATCAGAGACTTAAAACAAATTCAAGGCTTATGGTTTTCTGAACTGTGCATCCGGTTAGACTTCAGGTTGCAAGTCCTTGAGAAACCTGCTCTCCTTTTGACTCCAACTTTGAGAATGTAGTTGTGTGAGATTCTGCCTTATTTGGAATAAAGTTGTCTCTTAAACTCGTGACTTCTGCCAGTTCTGTTTTTTCCCCTCCCCATTTGCTCCTCAAAGCTATTAAATTAAATTTAGAACACAAATGGAAGCCAAAAGAAGCTTTGGTGCTCCTGAAATTCTCTTCATTGCTTTTAAAAAATATCTGATTCAGGTTTTTAAATTAAGTTTTTGAGGAAGTATTCAAACAATCTAGCCAAACATTACTTCTAGCAGCTAACGTTGAAATTTTCCAACTTTTCAATGCAACATGTACTTCAAAAAAACCCTATTTATCAGTATATAATTAAAATATTAAAAAGTGACAGGAATAATTAAATTTAAGAAATAATCTCTTAAGATTTTGCTTTGCAGAGTGACAATGTCTATGTGCTGAAAGAAAAAGAAGAGCAGTTTATGGTGTAGTAAATTTGGCAAATGATGCAATAAACGTTTGTTTTTTTTTTTTTTTTTTTTTTTTCAGATTTCTCTGAACTCTGTATACTATTTCTGCCCATGTGAAAGGAAAGTGCATATTTAGCTGTGCTTTTTGAGCTTATTTTACAAGCTCCATTCCCGCCCCCCCCCCCATGGAGCATGTCCAAGGATTTGTGTTTCACAGCATACACTTCATTTTAAAGATTTTTTTCTTTGGGGACGGAGTCACCCTGGGTAGAGTATCATGGTGTCACAGCTCACAGGAACCCCAAACACTTGGGCTCAAGTGATCCTCTTGCCTCAGTCTCCTAGTAGCTGGGACTACAGGCACCTGCCACAATGCCAAGCTAGTTTCACTATTTTTAGTAGAGACAGGGTCTTGCTCTTGCTCAGGCCAGTCTTGAACTCCTGTGCTCAAGTGATCCACCTACCTCAGCCTCCCAGAATGCTGGAATTATAGGAATGACACTGCATACACTTTAGATCTGTTCTCCCACACAACTGGGGCCTTATGAGTCATTTAGTCAAAGTCCATGATGGCATTACCTGGAAGGCCATGACCGCAGGTCATCCACTCTCCCTCACACCTGTGCCAAGGACCCAGGTAAAGGGTCTACCTGGGGGCCCAGCACCTAACACCAGTGAGCCCACTTGGTGAACCAATTTTCACAGCACAAAACCTTTCACTCTTGAGTAGTTTGCAAGTAGTGAGTTTCATCTCAGATTCCCTATATTGCTATTTGGGGAATGGTTCAATTGCAAGTAATTCAGTCTCTAAACTTCATTTAATATATTTCTTATAATTCACAATTTTCATATTAGTGAGTCATAGTCTGTTTTCTGCCCACCTCAAAATTTAACTTTTATCACCAAGATCATTTCCAAAATACTAACCAAAGAGGGTTTTCTTTATTAGTAGGGATGAATATAATTTTGTATGTTTGCTGGTCTTTGTGATTCTAATGGCCATTTTAATCAATTTCTAAAACCCACTTAACCTAGTTCTAATTGATTAGTGAAATTTCCTTTTCATGTATGAAGCATTTTTCTTTAAAATGCTTTTTTTCAAAAAAAGTATGTGTGTTTATCTGCCTTTTTATCATTAATGTTACTTGAAAAATGTTAAACTAATTGAAATAAATGTAAAATAATTTGGATGAAAATGTGTCTTCATTGCAATATTGAGACTTTCTCTAAGAATTGGCATTTTCCTCTGTTCAAGTCCTTAATTCTTCTTTTTACACTTTAAGGATCCTAGGCCTCTCCTACACATGTCTGAATTGTGTGCAGAGTAGTCTTTTGAACTTCCTGAAATGATCCTATATTTGGTTGCCAGGGTTGTTTCTGCATTCTATTCTCATGGGTCCCCAGTCAGGCAGTTAAATCATCTGAATCTACTACTTGGCCTTTGCTTCTATATTTCCCTTTTTTGTCCAAATGCATTGCCTATTTTCCCAATCTGTCAGAAATATTAGTGGGAACAGTGGCTTCCTTGTCTTGTTCCTCATGGCAGGGAGACAAGCTTATGATGGCAGGAGCTGAGGGTCTCCTTCCCTTGAGATGTATCTGAATGTTACAGAATTATGCAAATTCTGCTAGTGTTTGAAAATCTTGAATCGACATAAAATACTGAATAATAAAAAATACCTTGTTTTGCATCCACTGAGATGAGCAAGTGTTTTTCTCCTTTAACATACTAAATATTAAATTTTTTTGCATTCTTGGAAAAAAAAAAAAAATCACCTCAAGTCACAGCCAAGCAAACTATATGCCAGCTTCAGACTACTTCTTTAGAAGTCCTGATCAGCAGAATCCAGAAGACATTTTAAGATGACCTCGGTTTCTAAATTAAAATCGGTGGGTTTTAGAAATGATAGACCCAATTTCCTAAGCATCTTCATTAAGTGTGGTGTTTTACTAGGTGTGGTCTTATCAGTGCAAGGAAGTTTTCCTCTATTCCTATTTTGCTGGGAATTTTTAAATTTTTTAAATTTTTTTTAATTTTTACATATACATGTGTTTATTAGGTTTCCATTTTGTTTGTCTTCACAAAATTAAAGAGGCTTAAAATTTAATAACAATAACAATGTTTAAGATAAGGACTAGAAACAAAAACCACATAAAGAATGAATGAACATAAATACATTCAGGAAAGAAATCAGAATTGCTGCATCAAAATATTAAGCAATAATAAAGTAATATTCACATTGTCAAAGAAGAGTATTATATATATTCTATATATTCTATTATAGAATGCTTTGACTCAGATTCAGTATAGAGTCAGTTAACTTCTTATTTTTTTAAGTCTCAAAAAATAGACCACTAGTATTTATAAATAAAAGTAACGATAATTTCAAAAAAAAAAAAAAATAGATCATGCCGAATCTTATAGACAATAGAAAAAAGAAATACTTCAAAATCATTTTACTTGATCTGGATACACTTATTAAAATTGGAGAGAATATATTATTAAAAGGGGGAAATTACAAACATTTCACTTATGAGGATGGCATATCCCAGACAACATATTAAGTTGAATTAAAAATTAATGTTTAGGTAATATAATTTGGTCAAAATTAAATCCAATTTATATGAGAATTAGTCACTATTTTCTTTCCTTTTCTTTTTTTTCTTCTTTTCCTTTCCCTCACTGACTCCCTCCTTCTGTCTGGTCTCCCCTTCCCCCATGCCCCACTGTGTCATTGTCATTAATTGTCCTCATATCAAAGTTGAATACATAGGATTCATACTTCTCCATTCCTGTGATGCTTCACTAAGAATAATGTGTTCCACCTGCATCCAGGTTAGTACAAATGCTGCAAATTTTTTTTTTTTTTTTTTTACAGCTGAATAATATTCCATGGTATACATATACCACAGTTTACCAATCCATTCCTGGGTTGAAGGACGATTAGGTTGTTTCCACATTTTAGCAATTGTAAATTGGGCTGTGATAAACAGCCTAGTATAAGTGTGTTTATAATAGTTTTTTTTTTCCTGGCTAGATGCCCAGTAATGGGATTGCAGGATCAAACGGGAGGTCTAGGTTGAGTTCTTTGAGGTTTCTCCATACTTCCTTCCAAAAAGGTTGTATTAGTTTGCAGTCCCACCAGCAGTGTAAAAGTGTTCCTTTCTCTCCACAGCCATGCCAGCATTTGCAGTTTTGAGATTTTGTGATATAGGCCATTCTTGCTGGGGTTAGATGATATCTCAGGGTAGTTTTAATTTGCCTTTCTCTAATAATTAGGGATGATGAGCATTTTTTCATATGTTTGCTGGCCATTCTTCTGTCATCTTTGGAGAAGATTCTATTCATTTCTCGTCCCCATTGATGTATGGGATTGTTGGGTTTTTTTCTTGTGGATTAATTGAAGTTCTGTATAGATCCTGGTTATTAGTCATTTGTCTGATTCAAAATATGCAAATATCCTTTCCCATTGGGTAGGTTGTATATTTGCTTTGGTTGTTGTCTCCTTGGCTGTACAGAAGCTTTTCAGTTTTAATTAAATCCCGTTTGTTTATTATTGTAGTTATTGCTATTGCCATGGCAGTCTTCCTCAAAGTTTTTCCCAGGCCAATATCTTCCAGTGTTTTTCCTATTCTTTGAGGATTTTTATTGTTTCATGCCTCAAATTTAAGTCCTTCATCCATCTTGAATCAATTTTTGTGAGTGGAGAAAGGTGTGGGTTCAGTTTCAGTCTTTTACATGTGGATATCCAGTTCTCCCAGCACCATTTTTTGAATAGGGAGTTTTTCCCCCAGTGGACGCTCTTGTTTGTTTTATCGAAGATTAGGTGGCTGTAAGCAGCTGGTTTTTTTTTTTAATCATAAATTTGAATTATGTCAAGTGCTTTTTTGTATTTATTGAGATAATCACGTGTTTGTCTTTGTTTCTATTAATATGTCATTTTACTGATTTATTCTTGTATGTTAACCCAAAGGTGCATTTGTGAAATCATTCCATGGGGTTGTGGTATATAATTGTTTTATATGTTCATTTTTCTAGTATTTCTAGAGGATTTCTGTTTCTATTCATGGGAAATATTGTACTTTTATTCAGATTTGGTATCATGGTCATATTGGCCTTGAAGAATGAGTTATGAAGTGTCTTTTTCTTCTGAAGTGTTTGTGAATGACTGATATTAATAGGTATACATTTTAGAGGACACAGTCATGTAAGTTTAAGATAATTTTTTCTAATTTTTATAGAGCAAATTTTGCCAATTTTTACCTGTTAAGTACATTTGACTTTTTATATGATCATTTGTTATCCTTTTAATTTTTTTTGAGAAATAAAATCTCCCTGTTTTCCAGGTTAGAATGCAGTGATATTAACATAGTTCATTGCAGTCTCTGCAGCCTGAAACTCTTGAGCTCAGGTGACTCTCCTGCTTCACCCTCCAAAGTAGCTGGGGAGCATACTCCACCACACATGGCTTATTTTTTCCACTTTGTTAAAGATGGAGTCTCACCATGTTGGCCAAGCTGGTCTCGAACTCCTGGCTTCAAGCAATCCTCTGGCCTCAGCCTTCCACCATACCAGACATGTCATCTTTCTATGAATTGTAAAATACTACTTGTGAAAAGACTAAAAGTCTGATAATAACTTTATTATTGGTTCTAAACTGTTATTTGCTAGCATGTTCATCTTTAAGGACACTAAGAAGTCTTAGATAAGATTTCATGGTAAATATTGACATACAGCATCTCTTAGTGATTTTCTAGAGTTTCTATGGAGTCTATCAGGACTCCTATTTTGATATTCATTTTTCCCAGAGGTGGTAGCAAAATTCAAATATGAACTCAGGGTGGGAAAACTATAAGGTAACTGAGATAAGAGAAAGCAAATGAGGAGATAAAAATTCAATGAGAGTATTTGCAGTTGAATTTTAAGTAAACTTTGTGAATTGTTTGGATTGAAAAAGTGACCCTACCTCACTCTGTAGATACCAGAATTAGCCCCAAGACAGCTTACTAGCACTACTTAACACTTTAAAATGTTCACTATAAATTCCTACTTTCATAGGCAGAGTTTTAATTAGTTTCCACTTGTGTTGCATTCTTTCCAGAATACATGTCATTGTGGTTGGGATCATGGATTAATATATCAAGTAATAATGAAGGTTCCTAACAAAAGACTATCCAAGCTCAAATCATCTTCCATACTTCTAATTTAGAACAAATAAGTTTATAACTTTCCCATCTTATTTGCAATTGTTTTCTTAAATTGCATTGTATCAAAAGAAGTACTGGAATTCATATTTCTCTTACCTCAACTCGAATTACATTTTAAAATTATGATAATCAACATTGAAAAGGCTGTAGAAAATGATATATTTATAGGGAATGGTAACCAACTGAAGTAATAAAGATAAATTGAAATCTGTTTTTTCCTCTTGATTTAAATAATTTTCTTCATTATCTGAAAGCTCAGATGGAATTATGTGGCTTGATTACTTTTTTAAAGCAATTATTCAGCTCTCCAGATACTTACTGGTTCCTCAGGATCACTTATCCACATTTATAAAGTGCTGTATCTAATTGGCAAATCTATTTCACTTACACTTTTTAAATTACCCCATTGTAGGTCAAATCGTGTTTGACAGCACCAGACTCCATTATACAAAGTAAATTTCAGGTTACCCTAAAGCTGTTTCTCTGATTTTTGACAACTTGGACAGACTATAGCTATTATACAGACTAGAGTTTCCGTATATTCTTTATAAACATGGATCACAGCACCAGCTTAAAACTTGATTTTCTATAGCACAGTTTACACTATAGGTAAACTCAAATGAGAAACAAGGATGAGGAAAGACCATAAAATACAGATTTAATGACAGAATCTTAAAATTGGAAAGGACTACAGTGAACAACTATTTTTTTTTTTTTTTTTTTGACAGAGTCTCACTCTATTGCTCCAGCCTGGAGTCCAGTGGCATCACCATAGCTCACAGAAACCTCAAGATCCTGGGTTCAAGTGATCCTCTGGCCTTAGCCTCCCAAGTAGCTGGGACTACTGGCACCTGCCATAGAACGTGGTTATTTTTTGTTTGTTTTGTTTTTAGTAGAGACAAGATCTTGCTTTTGTTGGGGCTGGTCTCAAACTCTTGAGCTCAAGGAATTCCCCTGCCTGAGGGTCTATAATTCCTATTATAATTTCTAAGGAAGGTAAAAATACCCTGTGCCTTGTACTGAATAGAAGCTAATTACAATTTAAATAAGTTCAATAATATATAAAAAAAAAAATCACTTTCTCATAGGGAATCCCAGTGTGTCTCAAAGCATCAGAGATGTGGTACCTCCTCACAGTTAAACCTGTTAACTCTAGAGCCAGGCCAGGTAGGTTTAAATTCCATTGCTGCTATCTCCTGGCTGGAAAGGTGGGCACATTTCACAGCATCCTTGTGTTTTTTGTGATGTAAAAAGATTTCTTTAAAGATTAAATTAGTAAATTTGGATAAAGAGATATATATACAGAGAGAACAGAGTATTATTATGAAAGCAATATATATACATACATTAAGAAAATTCTTTCATATAGTCAATGCAAATCTTTGTCCCAGTACCTTACACTCATTCGTTCTAGCAACTACACTATGTAAAGTGTATTCCTCCTCTACATTTCCATGTTGAGTTTTCTGAGCTTTCTTTTTTTCAGGCAGACTGTTACCAAGTCTCAACTACACATGAATTCTGTTGTCAAGGCAGCAGAGACCTATGCAAAAATTAACATGTTTCTTCACGTTTTAGCTGATTCCCACTAAACATTATAATGTTTGGGGGGTTGTTTAATTTTGCAGATCATTAGCATGTATTGTGTTTCTTCACAAAGTTTACATCTTAATTTTAGCAAAAATTTAACCACTAGTTTTAGGGGAAGGAAAGTATGTCTCATACCCAATACATATAGGTACACATTGTTGTCTATGCATTCCATACAGAAAGTACACACTTCTGAAGCACTCATTTCTCTAAATGAGTTTCCTAAATCTTAGGAACAGCAACTGAATCAAACTGAATAGTAAATAGTCATTACAGCACTTTCAGTAAACAGTCATTTGCATTTCCTCAGTACTTCTATCAAGAATTCAAGAGGCCATAGATACTCATTAGGTGGGAAATTGCAGAAAAATAGCATACATTTGTTCTAAAAATTTAGACTGTACAACATTAGTGTAAAGGATAGAGCTTACTCTGTATACATGTATCTACAGGCACATTAGTCAATAGAACTTGTGATGTCCTTTCCCCATTTATGCAAATTGATTTAGATAATTTTGTGAAGCTATAAATTTTCATAAGGGCTTTGTTACTACTCTACTGTAAACCATAAGACCAGACAAGCCATTCAAATTCTTGTTCCCTCTTCTGACAAATGTTTAGAAACAAGCCTGCTTACCTCACAGAACTTGGGTTACTATGACACACATGCATGTGCGCACACACAAAAAAACTTTGAAATTGAAATTTTAAAATCACTTTAAACCATAAAATAAAGTTATCAAGACTGTACTTATTGACAGTCCTAAGAAAATTCTAGATCTATTACACTGTTTATTATCCATAATATTTGAGTGTACCTAGTAACTTTTTTCTAGAGCATGCAAATATAGGATTTGGGTTAAGTAATCTGTAGATTTTATATTTTCTCTAGCTCCTCCATTCACATGTTTTCTCAAGTTCTCAGAGGGCAAGAACCAAGCCTTCTTTTCATGGAAACTCTATAAAAACAGATATTTGATAATGTTAATCAAAGAATTATGTGATTAAAGAGTTAAATAACAGTGACTCATCAGCATAGCAGTTATTTACTGCATCTGAGTCTAGTCTTAGTGAATCCACATTAAAGCATTAGTGTGAACATGTATTGAGAATTATTCTTTAATTACAAAATGACTAATATTAAGCCATACAGGCAGAGGGAATTTCTTCCCTCCCTTTTCTGAAGGTTCAATGATTTGAGCCTATAAAACAAACTGGCAATAAATTAACAGGAAAAAAGGCATACAAATTTATCTACATGTGCACGTGAGTCCTGTAAATATGAGACTTGAAGTAAGGTTAGATGGTTGAAGTTTTAGATCATGCTGAGGTTACAAAAAGAAAGAGGCTTGTAGTTTCTAGGAGAAACAGGGGTATTGCCAGAGGTCATAGAGTGAGGGACAGAAAGCATGGTAAGCAAAGGCTATCTTCATGCAGATAAAATCCCTGGGGCTAGTGATGGGGTGAGGACAAGTCTCAGAAAGACTAGATAGGAACCTGTAGTAAAGGCCTTTGTGAGAGAAGTTTTAAGTGTTGAGATAAACCAGCAGAACCCTGAGAATGCTAGTTTGTATCCCCCTTCACTTGTGTAGATTTCCTCTATAAATGCAAATTTCCTCTCAAAAAGACAGATTTTCAAGGTTGATCCCTGTGGTGTGCAGCCCCACTGAATACTCAGATCAAAATACAATAATCACTTCCCTGCATTTTTCATCTTCTTAAGCTGATTTTTATAGACTAGACATATACCACATGTACTTATTGGAAGACTGACCTCTCTATATTGACCACTTAGAGAGTAAACTAATATTGTCACAGTCCATTACTTGACCAGATGAGTCCACTCTACACCAAGAGGTAGAAGTTATGGGCTTTGTCCCTTTGTTGTATTATCTCTTAGTATGAGTTTTTTTCATGTTTCATTTTTATCACATGTTGGTGATAGGCCTAGCACCCTACTGTTTCACATGTTGTAAAAGATTTTTTCAAAGAAAATTACTGGTCAGAATTATGGGTATATTCTACAGTTACTAAAAAATTTTACAGTCAATTGAAATATGATCACCCAAAGGAAAGAATTCAGAGAGCTGACATTGAAAGAAAAGGTTGAACTACATTTTCTGGAAAGCAGTAGCCAAACAAAGACTGGATTATTTGATGTTAGCAAGCCCACAGTTAGTAACCTTCAAACACAAACATGAGTCATTGGAGAGAGTTGATAAGGAAAGTAGAGATCTACAATGAAAAAAGAGGAAAACTTCCCTCTATCAAAAAAAAAAAAAAAAAAAAAAAAAAAAATCAATGGAGCCACATGACGCTTGTTAAAACAAATGAGGGCAGGGGGGGAGACAAGATGGCGGACTGAAGCCAGCTTTCAACAGAGGCTCCCGTCCAGAAGGAGAGTTAAGGGACAGGAATTTAGTAAGTATCCTGGTGGACTTAAGCCTCACCAAGAGAGAAGGCTGAAGAACGCACATCAACACCGCTGAGGCAAGTTGTGATCACAAGGACGCAAACAAAAGGTACAAAATCCACCACCAAGCGGACGGGAGTCCCCCTCCCCCATGAGACCGGCTCTAGAGCCCCACAATTGAACAAGCGGGCAGAAATTAAAGGCCCTCCCACTACACTCCACGGGAGAGACCTTCTAAAAACTGGACCTACCTCCCCTACTGGGGTGCCGTGGCGTTCTCCTGCCAGACATAGGGCTGAATAAAACTTTGGGAATCCTTTGCCGGCAACCCTGAATCCCCGGCGCTCCCCTCCCGCCCACTGAGGTCTGGAGGCCTGTCCCCCAGGACTTCAGATCCTTGGGTGATTTCTCAAGGGGAGTGGACAGTCCCCGAGTTGCGACTGGTCAGCATTGACTCTGAGGCGCGCCGAGTGAGGAGAGGGCACTGGGCTGAGGGGAAGTCACGCCTCGCGGCACTTCCCTGCGGTGCAGTGCACCAACCCTCCCCGGGCATACGGGGCCCAAGACTGAATAAGACTCTGGCCTCCCCGCTGAGAGCTGAGAACCCCTACTCTGACTCGGGGTCTGAGGGCCTATCCCCCAGGAGTTCGGCTCCTTGGGTGATTTCTCGAGGGGAGTGCACAGTGCCTGAGCTGCGTCAGGTCAGCGCTGACTCTGGGACACGTGAGCAAGGAGAGGGCACTCTGCTGAGGGGAAATCAAGCCTTGGCGGCACTTCCCTGCGGTGCAGTGCAGGAGCCCTCCCCCGACCGTAGTATTGCGTGAAACTGATTGAAACTCTAGCTTCCCCCCGCCCCACTCCCAATCGGGGTCTGGGGGCCCATCCCCCAAGAGTTCTGAATCTTGGGGGATCTCTTAAGGGGTGTGGACCCAGCACAAACTGCGGCCTCTCAGTGCTGACTCTGGGGCGCGGGACAGAGGAGAAAAGGGTCGCCTGAGTGCCCACACCAGAGCAGCAGTTCCCTGGAGGTAGATCAACAGCCGTTTTTTCTTTAACGGCAGAACGCTCACTTCTGGATATTCTGAGGCCACACCCCCTGTCTCCCTGGGCAACCAGAGGAGGCCACCGGTGACACGGCTCACAAATCCGGAAGCTTCCAGGGCGGGGCCGACCCAGAGAGGTGTTCAGACGCAACTCTCCAGCAGCAAAGACGTTTGAACTCAAAACAGCCCGTCTCCTGTAGGCGACGACAGGAACAGAGACAGAACCTCACAAAGTTGTCTGTTCTGTTCTGTTCTGTTAGCAGCATCCATCAGGGACGGGGCTAAGCCTGAGTGAACACCTCCTTCCCATCACCTGCATCAAACACTCAAAGATGTCAGGCCCCATCTCCTCCTGCTAGATAGCGGCAGTCTGCGGGGGCCTGGCAGACTTCCTTGCGATTCAGGCAGGTGCAAACCCCTGGAGTGTCTGTTCACTGCAGGCAACTGGGTTAGCCATCTGCAGAGATACCAGTGACTGGGTCCGACGGAGGGGCAAAGTGGGGAAGGAGACGTCAACCTTCCCAGACTGCTCTGTTTGCTGGGTGGCTCCTCCTGACTCCACGCTGCACTGGGGTGAGCTGTGTCAGAGGAGTCACCAGGCCCCTGTGATCCAGTTCCCAGAGACCTCTTGAACCCTTCCACCCGAGACAAGTGCCGATTGAGACAGTTGATTCGGACCTTTAAAACTGGGCTAATAGACTGAGGACTTTTCAGGCAGTGCCCTGGGTGTGCGATTATAGGAAGGTTTGATTCTCCTTTTCCAACTGGGGCCAGAGGTGGGCAGGCGGGGTGACTTAATTGCTGATTTTTCCACACAGCTGAGACTTCAAGCCAGAGTAGAAGTTGCAATAGGATCGAACAGAAACCAGCTGAAAACAAGACAGAACCACTTTGCTCCACCACACCAGACAGGGCCCAGTTTCTCAGGCCACAACACTGTACGGGCCCTCGATAAAACCCCAGGGGAAAAACCAAAGGGAGTAAACCATGGGGCGGAATCAGCGGAAAAACTCTGGTAACATGAATAACCAGAATAGATCAACCCCCCCAAGAAAAGATACGGCAGATGTGATTGAAGATCCCATTCATAAACAACTGGCTGAGATGTCAGAAGTCGAATTCAGAATTTGGTTTGCAGACAAGATTAATAAAATGGAATTAGGAATTCGAGGAGAAATTCAAAAACTGTCTCAAGAATTTAACGAATTTAAAGACAAAACCACCAAAGACTTAGACACACTGAAACGAGAACTTACAGCCCTCAAAGATATGAAAAATACAGTAGAATCCCTCAGTAACAGAATGGAGCAAGCAGAAGAAAGGATTTCTGACATTGAAGATAAAGTCTTCGAACGCTCCCAATCTCTCAAAGAGGAAGAGAAATGGAGAGCAAAAACGGATCACTCACTCAGAGAACTCTCAGATAATTCGAAAAAAAACAACATAAGGGTTATAGGAATTTCGGAGAATGATGAAGTGGCTGCCAAGGGCACAGAGGCCCTTCTACATGAAATTATGAAAGAAAAATTTCCAGACATGCCTAGAGAATCTGAAATTCAGATAGCAGACAGCTTCAGAACCCCAGCACGATTCAACCCTAATAAGCCATCTCCCAGACATATCATAATTAGCTTCACTAAAGTTAACATGAAAGAGAAGATTCTCAAAGCAGCCCGGCGAAAGAAAACTATAACGTACAAAGGTAAGAATATTAGAATAACTGCAGATCTCTCTGCTGAAACTTTTCAAGCAAGAAGAGGCTGGTCATCAACTTTTAATCTCCTAAAGCAAAAAAACTTTCAACCCAGGATCTTCTATCCAGCTAAACTGAGTTTCATCTATGATGGAGAAATTAAATACTTCAATGACATTCATATGTTGAAAAAATTTGCCATAAGTAAACCAGCTCTTCAGGATGTTCTCAGACCTATCCTCCACAATGACCAACCCAATCCTACACCACAAAAGTAAACTCACTCAGAAACTTCGGATCAAACTCCAACTTCCACACTGGCGAAAGGATTAAAAATGTCCACTGGACCTTTGAAAAACTCGATACCCAAAATTCCACCAGACTTATCAATACTCTCCATCAATGTGAATGGCTTAAACTGTCCTCTAAAGAGGCATAGGTTAGCTGACTGGATACAAAAACTCAAGCCAGATATTTGTTGCATACAAGAGTCACATCTTAACTTAAAAGACAAATACAGACTCAGGGTGAAAGGATGGTCATCCATATTTCAGGCAAATGGTAATCAGAAAAAAGCAGGTGTTGCAATTTTATTTGCAGATACAGTAGGCTTTAAACCATCAAAAGTAAGGAAGGACAAGAATGGTCACTTCATATTTGTTAAGGGTAATACTCAATATGATGAGATCTCAATTATTAATATCTATGCACCCAACCAGAATGCACCTCAATTTATAAGAGAAACTCTAACAGACATGAGTAACTTGATTTCCTCCAGCTCCATAATCGTTGGAGATTTCAACACTCCCTTGGCAGTGTTGGATCGATCCTCCAGAAAGAAGCTGAGCAAAGAAATCTTAGCTTTAAACCTAACCATCCAATATTTAGATTTAGCAGACATCTACAGAACATTTCATCCCAACAAAACTGAATACACATACTTCTCATCAGCCCACGGAACTTACTCCAAAATTGACCACATTTTAGGTCACAAGTCTAACCTCAGTATATTTAAAGGAATAGAAATTATTCCATGCATCTTCTCGGACCATCATGGAATAAAACTTGAATTGAGTAACAACAGGAATCTGCATACCCATACAAAAACATGGAAGTTAAATAACCTTATGCTGAATGATAGCTGGGTCAGAGATGAGATTAAGAAAGAAATCACCAATTTTTTGGAACAAAATGACAATGAAGACACAAACTATCAGAACCTCTGGGACACTGCAAAGGCAGTTCTAAGAGGGAAATTTATAGCACTGCAAGCCTTCCTCAAGAGAACGGAAAGAGAGGAAGTTAACAACTTAATGGGACATCTCACGCGACTGGAAAAGGAAGAACATTCCAACCCCAAACCCAGTAGAAGAAAAGAAATAACCAAAATTAGAGCAGAATTAAATGAAATTGAAAACAAAAGAATAATACAACAGATCAATAAATCAAAAAGCTGGTTTTTTGAAAAGGTCAATAAAATAGATAAACCTCTGGCCAACCTAATCAGGAAAAAAAAGAGTAAAATCTCTAATATCATCAATCAGAAACAACAAAGACGAAATAACCACAGACTCATCAGAAATCCAAAAAATCCTTAATGAATATTACAAGAAACTTTATTCTCAGAAATATGAAAATCTGAAGGAAATAGACCGATACTTGGAAGCACGCCACCTTCCAAGACTTAACCAGAATCAAGTGGAAATGTTGAACAGACCCATATCAAGTTCAGAAATAGCATCAACTATACAAAACCTCCCTAAAAAGAAAAGCCCGGGACCAGATGGTTTCACGTCAGAATTCTACCAAACCTTTAAAGAGGAATTAGTACCTATATTACTCAACCTGTTCCAAAATGTAGAAAAAGAAGGAAGACTACCCAACACGTTCTATGAAGCAAATATCACCCTGATCCCCAAACCAGGAAAAGACCCAACAAGAAAAGAAAATTATAGACCAATATCACTAATGAATATAGATGCAAAAATATTCAACAAGATCCTAACAAACAGAATCCAGCAACACATCAAACAAATTATACATCATGACCAAGTTGGTTTTATCCCAGGGTCTCAAGGCTGGTTCAATATACGTAAATCTATAAATGTAATTCAGCACATAAACAAATTAAAAAACAAAAACCATATGATTCTCTCAATTGATGCAGAAAAAGCTTTTGATAATATCCAGCATCCCTTCATGATCAGAACACTCAAGAAAATTGGTCTAGAAGGGACTTTTCTTAAACTGATAGAGGCTATCTACAGCAAACCCACAGCCAATATCATATTGAATGGAGTTAAATTGGAATCATTTCCACTCAGATCAGGAACCAGACAAGGCTGCCCATTGTCTCCATTGCTTTTCAACATTGTAATGGAAGTTTTAGCCACCGCAATTAGGGAAGAAAAGGCGATCAAGGGTATCCATATAGGGTCAGAAGAGATCAAACTCTCGCTCTTCACAGATGATATGATTGTGTATCTGGAAAACACTAGGGACTCTACTACAAAACTCCTAGAAGTGATCAAGCAATACAGCAGCGTCTCAGGTTACAAAATCAACATTCATAAATCGGTAGCCTTTATATACACCAACAACAGTCAAATTGAAAAAGCAGTTAAGGACTCTATCCCATTCACAGTAGTGCCAAAGAAGATGAAATATTTGGGAATTTACCTAACAAAAGACGTGAAAGATCTCTATAAAGAGAACTATGAAACTCTAAGAAAAGAAATAGCTGAAAATGTTAACAAATGGAAAAACATACCATGCTCATGGCTAGGAAGAATCAACATTATCAAAATGTCCATACTACCCAAAGCAATATATAATTTCAACGCACTCCCTATTAAAGCTCCACTGTCATATTTTAAAGATCTTGAAAAAACATTACTTCGTTTTATATGGAATCAGAAAAAACCTCGAATAGCCAAGACATTACTCAGAAATAAAAACAAAACAGGAGGAATCACACTACCAGACCTCAGACTTTACTACAAATCGATAGTGATCAAAACAGCATGGTATTGGCACAAAAACTGAGAAGTAGATATCTGGAATAGAATAGAGAACCAAGAGATGAATCCAGCTACTTACCGCTATTTGATTTTTGACAAGCCAATTAAAAACATTCAGTGGGGAAAAGATTCCCTATTTAACAAATGGTGCTGGGAGAACTGGCTGGCAACCTGCAGAAGACTGAAATTGGACCCACACCTTTCACCATTAACTAAGATAGACTCTCATTGGATTAAAGATTTAAACTTAAGACATGAAACTATAAAAATACTAGAGGAGAATGCAGGGAAAACCCTTGAAGAAATTGGTCTGAGTGAGTATTTCATGAGGAGAACCCCCCGGGCAATTGAAGCAGCTTCAAAAATACACTACTGGGACTTGATGAAACTAAAAAGCTTCTGCACAGCTAAGAACACAGTAAGCAGAGCAAGCAGACAGCCCTCAGAATGGGAGAAGATATTTGCAGGGTATAACTCTGACAAAGGTTTAATAACCAGAATCCACAGAGAACTCAAACGCATCAGCAAGAAAAAAACAAGGGATCCCATCGCAGGCTGGGCAAGGGATTTGAAGAGAAACTTCTCTGAAGAAGACAGGCGCACGGCCTTCAGACATATGAAAAAATGCTCATCTTTAATCATCAGAGAAATGCAAATCAAAACTACTTTGAGATATCATCTAACTCCAATGAGACTAGCCTATATCACAAAATCTCAAGACCAGAGATGTTGGCGTGGATGCGGAGAAAAGGGAACACTTCTGCACTGCTGGTGGGAATGCAAATTAATACATTCCTTTTGGAAAGATATATGGAGAACACTCAGAGATCTAAAAATAGATCTGCCATTCAATCCTGTAATTCCTCTGCTGGGCATATACCCAGAAGACCAAAAATCACAACATAACAAAGATATTTGTACCAGAATGTTTATTGCAGCCCAATTCATAATAGCTAAGTCATGGAAAAAGCCCAAGTGCCCATCAATCCACGAATGGATTAATAAATTGTGGTATATGTATACCATGGAATACTATGCAGCCTTAAAGAAAGATGGAGACTTTACCTCTTTCATGTTTACATGGATGGAGCTGGAACATATTCTTCTTAGTAAAGTATCCCAAGAATGGAAGAAAAAATACCCAATGTACACAGCCCTACTATGAAACTAATTTGGGACTCTCACGTGAAAGCTATAACCCAGCTACAACTTAACAATAGGGGGAAGTGGGAAAAGGGGGGGTGGGTAGAGGGAGGGGAATTGGTGGGATCACACCTGTGGTGCATATTACAGGGGTATTTGCGAAACTTGGTAAATGTAGAATGTAAATGGTTTGGCACAGTAACTGAGATAACTCCGGAAATGCTTTGTTAACCACTGTGATAAAAATGTGTCAAATGGTTTATGGAGTGAGTGTATGATTCCCCATAATCATATCATTGTATACAGTTATGATTTAATAAAAAAATTAAAAAAAAAAAAATGAGGGCAGTTAACACCCAAATCGCCAGACCAATAATTCAAGAAGTTCCTGAAAATTTTGTACAGAAATTTGGGGTGGCAGATTTCCAAGCATCAACTGTTGGCTTGAGAAATTTAAACTGCAACACTAGATCTTGCAGAAAGTCTCTTGTGGGGAATTCAGTGATGAAAGGGGTCACTCAACATTGCAGAAATAAAGTGTGAGTAGAATCATGTGAGGACCAGGACAAAGGGCAGACGTCTCTGCTGCTTTGTTGCAGCCGTGAAGACGAGAACACAGTCTAGGACAGGTCATCACGCACCTAGATCAGTGTTTGACCCTTGGGGTCGAGGAGGTATTGAGACCTAGGGCCGGGAATTTTCCTGCAAAGGCCTGGAAGCTCTGGGCTAAGCCATGAAAGTCAATGGGAATAGGGAACTCAAGCCTCAAGAAAGGGGTGAATGGCCAGGAAGGTAAGCAACCCAGCCCACGATTAGGGAAAACTCACTCCCATAGGGATACTCACCAAGTCTGGTTGAGGCCAGTGTTGAGTGATGGTTAGAGCACCTTGGCAGATGGACACAAGCCGATGTGCTGGTGAACATGGGAAGTGCCAGAAGAGGATAGGGACCCCCCAGGAGCTAAAACTTCATGGAAGGGGTAGAAGCTACCCTTGGGAGCATTTGTTCCCTAATTATGTTCCACTTCTGACGCCAGATGAAAGGAGGGGCATTCGACTGGCAGAGATCTCAGACACCAGTGTTTGTAGGAAAGGTTTTTATTGGCAAGTGAGGGACGCTGCAGAGCAGCACCAAGGAGGACAGCAAAGAAGAGAGGGGGGAGAAAAGAGGAAAGAGGAGAGAAACCAAGAGAGACAGAGAGAGAGAGAGCACACATGAGAGAGCTATATAGGTTCCCTTAGGCAAGTCTTATAATGGTGACGGGATGGTAGAACCACCAATAAGGAGTTACTGCTCTGGCTGGAAGCGCCCTTAGGGGCAGGCCATAAGTTTGAAATTTTCAGCAGGTAGCTGTAACTTTAAAAGTGAGACAGCTGATCTTGGGCTGTAGAAAGTAGGAAGGGGCTTTTCTGGGGGAGGGGCTTTTTCTGAAGCAATTACCTAACAAATGAAGTCCCAGTAAAAGTTGGGGAAGAGTTCATCGAAAAGTTCCCAGGCTTCACCAGAGACTTCAAAGACGATGACATCTTTAATGCTGACAAGTGTGAACTCTTTCAAAGTGATTCCCAACAGAAGTTTTGTCATGAGGATGACAAATATAAGAGCTGAAAACTTTCCAAAGGACATTTCACAGTTCTGCTTTGCTCTTGGCTCAACTGAAGAGAAACTAAAGGCCTTGGTGACTAGTAAATCAGAAAAGCCATGCACATTCAAGATCCTGAAGACCTCCCTGTCATTCTGTAGTTCAGACAAATGTTCATGGATGACATGCCCTATTTGAGGGGTGGGTAAGGGGTATCGACTGAGAAATGAAGAAACAGTCAATTCCATGGACAACAGATGACTTTCTTGAGCAGCCATAAATAATGAATCATCTCATGACATGACACTGAAATGTCTGCCTCCAAACATGACTTCAAAAACCTAACTTCTTGACCAAGCCAACATCAAAACATTTAAAATCCACCACTGAGCCCACCTCCTACAATGGATTATTCCTAAAACACAAACCTGTGGTCCTTTTTTGGAAAAACTATCTTTTGCATCAGTTAACGCTCCAGATGCTGTCCTCTGGATCAGTTCTCCTTGGAATAAAGTTCAACCAGAAAAAATACAGACGTGTTTCAAGAAAGTTTTATGTGTCACACCCCAAGTGTATGATGATGTGGCTCCAGACTGTCCATCTCTCATTGCAGAAATTTTAAAAAGTGAATTTTGAAGGTTTTGCTGCAATGGATGGTGAAGGGGCAACCTATAATAAACTTTATCCAGAAGCAATTTTCTAAGAGATACTGACCAAAGTATAGACCAATGTACAGACCAACCTAAAAGTGTGTGAAGCAGCTGATGAAGTGAAAGAAGCAATCAAGGTGACACAAAAATTATAGAGACACAAAAAGAGGGTGTCAGGCATCTGATAATGTAGTTGAAGTCATTTGCTGTGGAAAAAATGCCCAGGTATGCTGTGGCCAGTGTTGAGAGTGTTTTCTCCTCTTACCACTTGTAATAAAAATAAGAAACAGACCAAGGCTGCCATTTTTTTCAGAAAGTATAATTAAACCATGAGAAAACAGTAAATGTATTGATTTTTATATGATATTGTATTATGATTTTTACTGTTTTGATTATGTGAGATTTTGCATAACATTCTCTAATAAAAGCTGTATAAGTAAAGCATATGTACAGATCCTTGTGTTGACCACCTCTGTATGTTGACCAGTTTGTTACAGTCCCTTAGGTGGTCAACTCGAATCAAAATATATTACTATTTTCAGGTTGTAAGAGAATGCCATTGAGTTGTCCTATTAAATAGTACATTGACAATAATGTGAATCTATTGCCTATGATTCTAGATTGTCATTTTGGTCTCTTGTGGCATCTGGTGATTCTTTAGGAGGTATACCTGAAAAATTGAAAGCAAGTGGCCCCTTAAAAGAGACTCATACTGCTTCTGCTATTTCAAGACACCTTGAAGGGAAGCTGAACAGTGGATCAACCTGTTAATGTCATGCCAATTTCATTATCATGAAGTAGTTCAGGGAAGAAAAAAAAAAAAAAAAAAAACTTTTATAGGAAATGCCCCCAGATAATGTTGGGTCTATAGCAGCAGAGACCTACAAATCAATGTTATTTTTTGAGATTCATTGGCAAGCATTATCTTTACTGGGCTTGATGAGGGGTAATTATCATTTTCAAAAAATATTCATTCCATATATGCACTAGGCACAGGTGATAAAAAGGTGAATATGTAGGCATCTTCCTCCTCACATGAAGTTTATGAAATAAAGTAGTAGTGCCCAAAGGGGGTTCCTGAACCAGTAACTAAGAGCACCTGCTGATAATTTGTTAGAAGTAGAATTTCTTGGGGCCCATGCCAGACTTCTTGAATCAGGAACTCTGGGGATAGGCCCAGAAAATTTAAATTCTCTAGGTAATCCAAGGCAAGTGTCATTGCAACAGAAACCAGATATTGAACAAAAATTTTACGATGTGGGCAAGACACAATTATAAGAGGGATGATACCCAAAAAAATGCAATCAACGTAACCTGGTATCTTGTACCCTCAATGAATCCCCAATAAAAAAGTTACAATGTTGTGAATGTAAAAAGCAAAAAAGAGAAACTTATCATGGGAACTTGGAAAAAGTAATATTAACCTGCAGATAACTTCCTATATGTTCCTAAATTAAAGACATGAGATCACTGACAATCATGAGTAGAATTGATTTCTTCAGTAGCAAAATTTCCTCAACATGGTGACTATTTTCATACCCTGAAGTGAAATCTATGTATATTTAGTATACAGTCCTGCAATGCCACAGGGCATTTTTGTCTCACTACAGGTTCAAAGCATATCTCCCGAATCACTGATTATATGCACATTTTTACAAGAAAAGGATGAAGCGTTAACCATGCCCCAAGACCTGTGAGAGGCACTCACGCCTGTTCTCTTCCTGACTGAGGGTGTGGAACAGGCATAGCAAACTCCATAGTGCCCTTGCAGGAGTCCTGCTGCTTATACTGAAGCATGGGCTCCTGGCTCTCTGCACACTACAGCCTGGGCTTCACCAGCATGGGAAAGAGTACCTGGTACTAGATGCTCTTACAGCTAAAACACTGGTACTTGACCAAAAAAAAAAAATCACCCAGGAAGCTTGAACAAAAAGACCTAAGCTGAGATTTCAACTGCAGAGATGCAACTGGTCTGAAAAAGAACTCAAACATGTTTTTGATATGATCTCATGTGAATCTCAGGTAAATCACATGTGCAGATGGGTTTGAAAAGCCCTCAGCTTTGCAACTCACACTGTGGTCCAGGGCCAGCTGCATCATGTCACCAGGAAGCTTGTTAGAGCTGATAATCTCAGGCTTCATCCCAGATCCACTGAAGCACAATCAACATTTTTAACAAGACCCCTGGGTGATTGCTGAATGCATTAGGCATAAAACAATGGTCTGAATGGTTTGTGATTAATGCCTTTCTTCTGAAGCATCTGTGCCCCTAATATGAAATCACACAGAGATTAACTATCATGAGTGCTTTGATAGGACTTGGGCACATGTAGTTTGTCCCAAAACATGTACTTAATGTGGTTTGTTAATGCCTGAGAGAGTTCTGAGTAAATGAAATATATTAAAAGATGTTTAGTTTCGAGGCATATAGTAATATGGCCCTATGGCTATTCTGGGGTGATTTCAAATAACAAATCGGAGAATTTCATCACAAACCTCACATACAAGTCAAATACTGTGTTTGGTTGTGCACTCAACTGAATAAGCCTTGAGGTAGTGTCTACAGCTAAGTTTTTTATTTCACTTGCTCTTACATTCATGCTTATTTTTATCCTAACGATGCAAGTACTATTGTGCCCATTTTTACATAAAGAACCAGAGGTACAGAGGGTTAAATGGCATAATTTATACAAGTAGTAAATGGGTAAGCAATAATTTAAACTAAGTCACTGAGACATCAAAGACCAAAATCTTTTCACTATTCCAACTTGATTGGCTTAATTGTGAAAGCTTTAGTAAAGCATCACACATAGTCCCTCCTTTACATAACCTCTAGAATAGGCGTTTTCAAACTGCGGCCCGCGGGTTAAAGCGGTGTGAATTTTATTTGTTCCCGTTTTGTTTTTTACTTCAAAATAAGATATGTGCAGTGTGCATAGGAATTTGTTCATAGTTTTTTTTAAACTATAGTTCAGCCCTCCAACGGTCTGAGGACAGTGAACTGGCCCCATTTAAAAAGTTTGAGGAATGGAAGAAAAAGTATCCAATGTACTCAGCCCTACTATGAAGCTAAATTATAGCTTTCACATGAAGCCTATAACCCAACTATAGCACAAGACTATGGGGAAAGGGCCAAGGAAGGGGAAGGGAGGGGGGAGGTTTTGGTGGAGGGAGGGTAATGGGTGGGGCCACATCTATGGTGCATCTTAGAATGGGTACAGGCGATTGCACTAATGTACACAGCTATTATTCAATAAAAAAATAAATAAAAGTTTGAGGCGGCCTGCTCTAGAATGTAATAACTCATTCTCTTCCTGTGAATAAATGGTAATCGGTCATAACTTTTCCAGACTGTCCATTATCTGCTGAAATGCCAAATACCCTGCACCAAATCCCATGGTATCCATCTAATTAAAATACTTATTTTTGGAGCAGTCATTTGAGTGCTAATGAACTATAGGCAAATTTTATGGGATTTGGCATATTTTGGAGCAATTTCAAGCACCTGTATTTCTGGTTCTTTCCTTAACTCTACCAAATTCAATTACAGGCCTTGCCTGGCCGCAGAACATTGAACTTTCATCTGTTTATAAATGAAAAGTGTGACTTTTCAAGTAGGGGTCCTCAAACTACGGCCCATGGGCCACATGAGGCAGTGTGATTGTATTTGTTCCCTTTTTTTACTCCAAAATGATATGTGCAGTGTGCATAGGAATTTGTTCATAGGTTTTTTTTAAAACTATAGTCCAGCCCTCCAATGGTCTGAGGGACAGTGAACTGGCCCCCTGTTTAAAAAGTTTGAGGACCCCTGCCTTGCTCATTACTCTGGACTTGATGTATACAGGAAAGAGCAAAATTAAAGAAATAAAGCCTGTCTCAAAAAGGCATTTAGTCACTGTAGTTCTCTTTAGTGGAAAGTGACCTTGGCTGCACCTTTCACACATTCTTGCATTTGGCTTAGGATGCATAATTCATACTGCAATCAATTAGCTGACTGTAGAGCCTGCAACAAGAGGGAATATTTCATATAAATCATTGCTGGCAAAATTGCTGAGACAATAAAGTAGGAAATCTGTGGACATTAATTTGTAGGCAACACAGGTTCATCAAAAGCAAATCAGTTTCCTGTATCTCTTGGAAAGAAATTGCCCACAAAGAAAACACCAAATATAATTTAATCACTATTTCTTAGAAAGGGTTTGATCAAAATGATATTTGTAGTTTTTATGAACATGAACAAGTGTCTAACACAAGTGGCTCATTTATTTGGCTTAGGGCACTCAAACAATGCCATTTTATGAATTAAAATATAGCAATCAAATATGTATCTATTTGTGAAGCATCTAAAATCTGGCATGGGGGTCCTCAAAGTAAAATCTCTGGTAGATCATGCAGATCCACAGGGTGACTTATATACTTCAAAATGCAAATCAAAATGCAAATAATCTCAGCATGCATTAGTTGGCTTCAAATACTATTTTCATTAATTATTTCCATGTGTGTCACCTGTACTCTAGACCACTTCAATTTGACCATCTTTTGTACATGACAGATAACCTTTTGGCATATATGCTAGACTTGTTTTTACTTTTCAAAAACTATGTTGTTTAAAAATAATTTGAAACCACATTAAGAACACAGTATACCTTTTTTAATGATTGCTCAGAAAAGAGTCACATGTGTTATTTTTATTAAATGGGAGAAGACATCAAATGTGGTAGGCTTCATATGTAGGTAAATGGTTATAACTTGGCTGCATATCAGAGTACCTGGAAATTTTAAAACTTAACTATATCTGAGCCTTATTTCCTGGAGTTACTGATTCAATTAGTCTAGTCAAAGTCCAAGCAACAGTGGGTTCTAAAATGTCGAAATTGAGTTTGGCATGTAGGCAAGGTTTGGAAAACATTGATAGTATATAAAATAGGGTAGTATATCTCAAACTTGAAGTTACATCCAAATCACCTGCAGAATTTTGTTTAGTTTCAGATTTTAATTCAGTAGGCCTAGGGCTGGGGCTGAGGGTCTAAAAAGCTCACAGGTGATTTTGATTTTGTAGCCCACTGACCACCGCTTGGGAAGCACATGCAGGCATCACTAGAATCAACTGGATATTTAAAAAACTTGAAATACAGCCCAAAGATTCTAAATTTCCATGAAGTGCAGCATGTATATCTGTTTTGTGTTGTTCTTTGCTCGTTTCATAAGATCTCCCCAAATGATTTGAGTGAATGATTTTAAGTGATCTGCTTAAAAATTACTCATATAGAGCAGTGATTCTCAAAATTGTTCACACATTGGAATTGGCACAGAAGCTTTAAAAATATACTAATACCCCAGCCTCAGGCCAGACTTATCAAATCAGAATTTCTGGAGGTGGGAGTAGATTTAAGGATACTTTAATAGTATGCCCTATTACTTTTATGTTGTTAAATGAAATTTGCAGGTTTTGATTTAGGCTAGTCATCTGCAGTACCCAAAAGATTAAACCAATATGGTATAATTGAGGCTACATAAAACTAATTAAATTAGGAGTATGATCATGGAACAAATAGCTGAATTTCGGTCAGTTACAGGCGCTGAGATTTAGTCAATTTTAGGCAGTCAGTTGATTCAAATAGGACACCAAGATATAATCAATTGAGCTGTCTATGCTTCACTTCCATTTTCTATCCATAAACACTGCTTGATCACATTGCAGGTCAGAAGTCGTTGAACTTGTTCTGGTTCCAAGGATTGACAAGTTCACAAATTGTTAAGTAAAAGCCGATTAAAGTCCTTAAATGGAATTTGTTGTAATTTTGTCTTGACAATGTGCAGCCAAGTTTGAGAGCCTATAGTACATCTGAGGCAGAGAAGTATGTTAGAAGGAGCCCAGGCTGTGAACCAAAAATAAGTCCAGATCTTCTCCAATGCCATTTTCCACATGTTCACAACAGTGAAAGTATAAAATATGTATAAAACAAAGCAATAGAGATTTTTTATACAACCAAACAAGACTTGAGATTATAAAAGTTCACAATATTTCTGTTATAAATTTCCATGTTTGACTCAATTTATGCTTTCAATGTCAAATTTCATGGAAATACATAACTATTGAAATAAAAGACCAATTTTTTTAAGTAGAAATAAACTTTCAAATACAAAATATAAGGCCATAATAATTAATAATCTGGTTTGGACAGAATAGAAAGTTAAATAGAATTAGAAAACTTAAACATGGATTTACTATGTTTAACTTTTCTAAAGATAAAAATGTTAGATGGAAAATTATAATTTACTCAAAGTTGAGATTTTGAAACTTATGGAATTGGATCTCCAGTTTATCTCAGACAAAAATAAGTTCCAAAGGAGTAAACATTTAAGAAAAAAAATTTTCCAACTTTGGTAACAAGGCCTTCTCAAAAAGTCAAACTATATTGAAAAAAAGGGACATATTCGTATATACACACAATTGTTCCCCAATAGACAAAACAAAGATTGGCAAGTTTCCAAATAAAGACAGGAGATTGAACACACATATCATTTTACTATATCCTGAAATCTTGATGAAGTACCATAAAGGGATTTTTTAAATTTTGTTTAAATTTGTAAGGAAGGAGTAGATGAAGTGGAAGAGGAAATAGCAATACACTTCTTCCATCAAGAAAGCAGGAGAATAAGTGTGGAGATCAAATGAGTAAAACAAAGCCAAAGCAAAAAAAAAAGAAATATGGATGCTGAACTTGGAAGCTAAAATCTAAAGCTATGTTTTAACAAAATCTCAATACTTCATGTCACCAGTTACCCTTAAATGTGTAAGTAAGAGACAGATAAAATTGGGAAGGATGGCTGAAAATTACATAAGCAGATCCCTTCCTCCATATTACTCCATCCTCACCCTAGAATAGGGATGGAAGTTTGTATTTTTTTTAAGCAGGTCTCTTGAGTCCCCATCTATGCTGAGGGATGTCACATCTCATTCCTGCCACAACTTGTCAGGGCCCAGGACTGGCCAGGTCTCGGGCCGGCTTAACTAGGTTCCAGACGCAGACCGCCAAGTTACCTTGCTCAGATCTGTTAGGTGCCTGAGGGATATCTACTTTAGCTCGAGAGAGAGAGTAAAGCAGTCTTAGAATAGATAGATCTTAGTCTTTAGTAGAGCTTAGTAATCTTCAGCAGAGAGATGCCATGCTGGCATTCTGCAGGCAGAAGAGACAGTAAGTAAGTCTGTGATAGAATGTGCGTGCTCCTGATTGCCTTCTCCAGCCTAATATAAGGCTGATCTCATGCCTCTCAACACCACAGGTGTAGAGACTGCAAATGCACCACTGCTCTCATCTTGCGAGCTCTCATGCTTGTTAGAGCTAAATCCCTCTCCATGCCCTTTCCACCAAGGTGTTCCATTATTGAGTTATACAGGTATTTCTTATAACTCACTCCTCCTAGCCATAGGCTATATGGGCTGCTAATTTCCCCTCTTTTTTATATACAAACAATTTTTAAGTGGTAAGGGTAGTTCTTCCTGTTAGCTAGCCTTTTCCTTCTAGCAAAAGAATATGGTAATTGTCAAAGTTCAGAATTCCAGGTATGGGCTCTTTAAATGAGGAAGCCCAATACAGATGTAAAATATTAGCCACTGCTAGGGAAAAATGATGATTGTAATGTTAATTCCCTTAAAGGTCTTTTTAAACAGAAAACAAACTAAGAAAATCTTTGCTGAGAGAATTTACCATTTCTTTAACTGTACAACTTAATGGACAAACAAAAAATAGTGCTTTCCTTACAATCTTTGCAAGCAAGGATTTTTCTCTTGCTACTCATGGTCCTAACAAATCCACCCGTCCCAGATCTCAAAAGACTGTTACTCATGGACTAATGGTCCCATACTTCAGTTTCTTTCAAAAGCTGTTACTCATGGTCCTTCAGTGGTCCCACACTTCATTTCCTCTGTAGCGGGAGTTTTTCCTGCTTTCAAGCTGCTTTTCCAACGGAATTTTTGCCAATTAATTCCAGACTTTTTCAAATGGAGCTCCCTAGCACAAGGGTGGTTTAGTTCTCAGTCACTCTTCCCTCCCTTTGTTCTCCCTCTCATAATCTTCCAAAGGAGTCACTTGCCTCAGAGTGTCCCTTTTCCCTTTGGGCCGTGTCCAGGCTCTTTAGCTGGACCTGGTTATAGTACACAGATGCTGATGAGAGGTGGGTTACCCCTTCACCATGTGGGATAACCAGATATTCCACAAACATTTAATCTAATTCTTCTCCATCATCCATTAGTCTGGTTTAATTTCCTCAGTTTTATGCTATGCTGAGGCACCACAGGTCTAGCCAAGCTGGCAGATTGCTCCCATGGCATAGAATTGAATTATACTGTTTTTCCGAGAATAGTTTGAAATGAAAATATTAAAGAAACTGTTTCAACTTTCATTTACCAGTGGGTCCTGATTCTGGCCCAACTGATAATTTCCTTATGATAAGTGTTCCATTTTTATCAAGTTGAGAACATACACCTGGAGGTTTACATGTTCTTTGTTCCTTTTAGCATGATTTCCTTTTTAAACACTTTTCTCTTATGACCTAGCTTCCCACATTTATGGCATTTGATGTTAACTGGGGAATTTACCCTCTGATCTTCCAGCTGCCCAATTTGAGTTGTCATGTAAATATAGCATTTACCTGCTTCAACTATAAGATTTATCTGATCTTTCAACTGCTTTATATCAGCTGCCATGATTTATTGTTTTTTTTTGGGGGGGGTGGGGCTGGGTTTGAACCCACCACCTCTGGTATATGGGGCCAGCACACTACTCTTGAGTCACAGGCACTGCCCATGATCTTAATCTCATCTTTAAGCTGTCCCATCTGATACTTTAACTGCTGTATCTCGTTTGCCATGATTTTTCTCTATTGGCTTTTTCTTTCGGCCTTCTACTGTTTACAATCTTTCCAACTCTTAGAACCTTTGGCTGCCTTAAAGGGACAGGATCTCTTTAGCTTTTTTTTTTTTTTTAATCAGAACTCTTAACTACCAAAAAGGGATTCGGTGTCAGTCTTTCAAAAGCTACTTCCTGCTGGCAATGGGCGAAGACGTAGGGGAAGGCAGTTAGAAGTTCTTTCCTAACTTAATAAACTCTTGCAACCTATTCCCAAACTTTTTGCTGTTTTACTGAAGGTCTGTTTGCTAAAGGTTCTTATCTTCTATCTTTTCTCTTTCCCTCTAAAGGCTTTTTTCTGCCTTTTCTTCTGCAACTGCTACACAGGAGAGGCTAAAGGCTTTTATCGGCTTTTTTCCCACAGAAGTAGTTAGAATTTAGAAAGAGAAAACGTAGGAAAGATGAGGAAAAACCAAATGAGAAAGGCCTGTTGGCTGTCTTAGATATTTCTGTTCCCTCTAAATATTTCCATTTCTCTTTTCTCTCCTTGTTTGCTAAAGCTTATTTCCCTCTCAGTCCACATTCACTGGATCCTGCCAACTATGCCATTTGTCACATCTCATTCCTGACACCACTTGTCAGGGCCAGGACTGGCCAGGTCTTGGCCTGGCTTAACTAGTTTCCCAACTTGAACAGCTAAGTTACCTTGCTCAGGTCTCTTAGGTGCCTGAGGAATATCTACTTTAGCTGGAGAGAGTATCTCAGACAGAGTAAAGCAGTCTTCTTAGAAAGATAGATCTTAGCCTTTAGCAGAACTTGGTAATCTTCAGCAGAGACACCATGCTGGCGTTCTGCAGGCAGAAGAGGAGTCAGAGTATGCGGATACCTGATAGAATGCGCATGCTCCCAACTGCCTTCTCCTCCAGCCTAATATAAGGCTGATCTCGTGCCTCTCAACACCACAGGTGTAGAGACTGCTAATTCACCACTGCTGTCATCTCGCGAGCTCTCATGCTTGTTAGGAGAGCTAAATCCCTCTCCATGCCCTTTCCACCAAGGTGTTCCATTATTGAGTTATACAGGTATTTCTTATAAGTCTCACTCCTCCTAGCCATAGGCTATATGGGGAGGAGTATTGGAAATGAAGACTACATGGATGCATGTCTGCAGACAGCTAACATGGCCCTAACATTCCTCTTTCTTCCTCAGCTCCTTGCAATACTGGCAGCCAAATCTCTATCCTCTAGGGTAATTCATCAGCAAAGAATAAAGGACCTAGAGAAATGAGGATAAGGGACTCCCAATAAAGCAGCTACATCAATTTCTTTTTGGGAATACATAATCAACAGGCCCATCTCTCATTTTTAGCTTTCTACAGCTTTTCTCCCCTACTCTTAAATATAAGCAGAAAGTTAAGGGCCACAAAACAGTGGAGGAAAGCTCCAAAAGGAAAGACAAAGACTAAAATGAACAAACTGAACAAAAACAACTTGGAAGCAATCAAATATGCAAAGAGGAGAAAATGTAAACAAATTAAAGTATTATTATTAGTATACCCAGAGATGGAAATAAGAAAAAAAATAAATGAATGGAGCATATCATAACAAAAATCTTTTGTGAAGTAAAGGCAACCTACAGAATGGGAGAAAATATTTGCAAGTCATGATCTGATAGCGATTAATATCCAAAATATTATAGGAACTCCTACACTAAATAGAACACACCAAACAACAACAACAAAAAAACCCTCCAATTTTAAAAATGAGCCATAGACTTGCAGAGACATTTCTCCAAAGAAGATATTCAAATAGTCAATAGGTATATGTAAAGATGCTCAACATCACTAATCATCAGGGAAATATAAATTAAAAGCATGGTGAGATATCAGTTCACACCAGCTAGCATGGTCATTATCATAAAAACAAACTAGCAAGTGCTTTCAAGCCTGTGGAGTAACCAGAACTCTTGTACACTGTTATAAGGAATGTAAAAGGTACAGCCACTATTAAAAATAATATGGAAGTTTCTAAAAAAAATTGGAAATAGAACAATTATATGGTCTACCAATCCCACTTCTGGGTATTAACAGAAGAATTGAAAACAGGATATCCAAGAGACATTTGCATTCCCATGTTCATTGAAATATCATTTACAATAGTCAACAGGTAGAAACAACCTCAATTTCCATTGATAGGTGCAAAGACAAAGAAATGTGTTTTATATATACACAGAGGGTGGACATAAAGTTTGCGCGCAATTTACTATGTTAAACTATCTTAAATTGCATATGAACTTTACATACACCCTGTATGACTGTACATACACACAAAAATATTATTCAGCCTTAAAAAGGAAGGAAATCTTTTCATAGACTACGTGATCGATAATCCTGAAGGACATAATGCTAAGTGAAATAAGTTAGTCACATAAGAACAAATATGATGTACACAAGGTCAAACTCTTAGAAGCAAAAAGTAGGATAGTGCTTTCCAGGGGCTGAGAAAATGGGGAATGGGGAGTTGCTGTTTGTGGTATATAACTTTCTGTATCAGCTTGACTTAGCTTCAGAATGCCCAGATATTTAGTCAAACTTCAATCTGGATGTGTCTATGAGGGTGTTTGGGGGATGAGATTAACATTTGAAGGGAGATCTCCTTCCCTAATATGGCAGGTCCTCATATAATCAGTTAAAGACCTGGATAGAACAAAAATGTTGATCCTCTCATGAGTAAGAGGAAACTCCTCCTGACTGATTATTTGAGCTAGTATACCCATCTTTTCCTGCCTTTGGACTTGAATTGAAGCATCTGCCCTTTGGGGGTCTTGGTCTAGAGAATCATCAGATTAGAACCTATGTCAGGTGTCCTCAAACTTTTTAAACAGGGGGCCAATTCACTGTCCCTCAGACCGTTGGAGGGCTGGACTATAGTTTAAACTAAAAAACTATGAACAAATTCCTATGCACACTGCACATATCTTATTTTGAAGTAAAAAACAAAACAGGAACAAATACAATTCACACCGCTTCATGTGGCCCGTGGGCCGCAGTTTGAGGATGCCTGACCTATGTTATTGCTTCTGCTGGATCTCCAGCTTGTGAATTAGAGACCTTAGAACTTTTCAGACTTGGTAATCTTGTGTGACAATTTCTTACAATAAATCTCTTTTATGTATATATATCCTTTGCTTCTGTTTTTCTAAAGAGCCCCAACAAATATACTGTTTAATATGTATAGGACTGTAGTTACAACAAGGTGAAAAAGTAGAAGAGGGAAAGATGGCTGACTAGAGAGACATTGTTTACCCAGAGGGAAGGAACAGTTTCAGATAAAGGAGAGGAGAGATGGCATAGCTCAAGTGTAGGTCAGAGAGAGAAGAGTCAGAACCTGTGGGGATGTTGCAGAGAAAAACTATGAAACAGAGAAGAAAGGGGATAAAGGGAAAAAAAGATATTGGAAAGGATCAAACCCAGAGAGGCTTGGTGCCCAGTGAAGGGCAAGGGAAGATCCCTTTCTGCCTCTTATACTTCCATCAGTGAAAGGGGTTACCAAGTTATTTGGAAATTTATCCACTTTCCTGAGTCAAATCACCATGGTAACCATGGAATTGTGGGGGAACTTGCATAATCCCAGCATTTGGACATTCTATACAAGGTTCCCCTCCAATGAGAGTGACCTCTCCTCTCTCTTTTATCCTTCCTTCCTTATGAAGATAGATGCAAAAATCCTCAATAAAATATTAACAAATTGGAATTAAACAGCACATAAAAAAAATTCTAGGACTAAAAAGGGCTGCATCTCAGAGATGCAAGGATGATTCAATATATGTAAATCAACAATGTGATTCACCACATAAACAAAAGCAAAAACAATGATTATATGATTATCGCAATAGATGTGGAAAAGGCATTTAACAAAATCCAGAACTGTTTCATGATAAAAACTCTCAATAAACTAGGTATAGAAGGAACATATCTCAGAATTATAAAAGCCATATATAAGAAGCAAATATAAATATATGACAAACCTATAGCCAAAATTATACTGAATGGGGACAAGCTGAAAAAACTCCCCCATTGTCATCACTTCTATTCATCACAGTGCTAGAAGTCCTAGCCAGAGATATCCAGCAAGAGAAGAATATTACAAGTATCCAAATCAGGAAAGAGGAAGTCAACAATAAGTCTTTGCTAATCATATGCTTTTGTATCCAGAAAACTTCAAGGATTTGACCAAAAGTCTCCCAAAATTAAAAAATAAATTCAACAGTCTCAGGATACAAAATCAATGTACATAAATTAGTAGAATTTCACATACTAATTACAGTCAAATTGGGAGTCAAATCAAAGATTCAGTATCTTTGCACAATAGCTACAGAGAAAATAATATATGTATGAATATACTTAACCAAAGAGGTGAAAGATCTCTACTAGGAGAGGAAATAAATGGAAAAATATATCATACTTATGGATAGGCAGAATCAACATTGTTAAAATGGCCATACTACCTAAGGTGATTTACAAATTCAACGCAATCACCATCCAATTAACAAAATCATACTTCACAGATTTAGAAAAAATAATCCTTCATTTTGTTTGGAACCAGGAAAGAGACTGAATAGACAAAGCAGTCTTAAGCAAAAAGAAAAAATCTGGAGGCATCACATTACTAGACTTCAAACAATACTACAAGGCTGTACTAACCAAAACAGCACATTATTGGTTAAAAAAAAGAGCAACATAGGCCAATGGAACAAAACAGAGGACCCATCTACTTACAATCAACTGATCTTTGGCAAAGCAGACAACAATGTTCACTGAGGAAAAGAAGCTATATTCAATAAATGGTGCTGGGAAAATTGAATACTTTTTTTTTTTTTTTTTTGCTTGTAAACTAAAAGAAGTATGATATGGTGAAAGTAGAAATGAAGGGGGGAACAGAGGGATGACTCAACCTGCACCTGCTGACACATTCTTGAGGCAGATCATTCATAGGGAAAATCCATATGGACATTGCAGATCTGGAAGTTTAATGGATTAAACCAATCAGTTCACATGGAACATCTTCATGCATATCCAAGGATATGTGTACCTCAGTGTCTTGTCTGCTGGTTTGGGGAAAATTCTTGATTCTAATAAAAAGGGGCTTTCAGGGTTTTGAGCATAGAGAGCATGAGAAGAGGAAAAGGAAATGAAGTGAGAGTAGATTGTGCAAAGGCCATCTTAGCCTCATGGGCCAGGCTGAGAATGTTGGTCTTTCTCCTAAATCAGTAAACAGCAGGACAAGGTCAGATGGACATTTTAAAACACTAGAGAAAATAGATTTAATTAGTAAGTATAGGCATAGGGAGAATATTTAAGAGGAATTTCCATTATAGGAGAGAGTCCAAGTAAAAGAACTAGAAGTGGTAATGGAGAGAAACAGGCAGATTTAACAGATATTTAGGAAATAAAATCAAAAGAAATGAACGAATTATTGGCTGTTGGGAAGATGGAAGTAAAGGTGTCCAAAAATGACTTCTAGGTTTCCAGCTTGCAGATCTAGAAAGTTTTTCATTAATTTTAAATATTTCTCTGAAAATATGTGTAATTTAAAAATTAGAAAAAAATAAATTTTTTAAAAGTGGAAACAAAAATCTTTAAAAGTAGGAAATTTGATTTTTTTTTTTTTGCTTATTTGAGAGTATATGGAATTTAATGTTATATTTACTGGAATTTAATTTTATGTTTCTGATATGATCATGGATGACATAATAAAAACATTCTTTAAAGCAGACTGATATTTGATAACCTCCACAATGTATTTTGAAAAAAAAAGTGTTCCACCATAAATATCTTGCCTTTGAAATATAACATAGGCCACCTCTCCAAGGCTACCAACTCTACTACTCTTTCATTGTGCTCCTCGAAGCAAAACTGTTTCTCCAGTGAACAAATAATATGCTTCCCAGCCTCTGAAAGCAGCTCTGAATGCCACAGAGAAAGTAACTAAATTCAACATCAGTGTTATTTTTTGAACTCGGAGTCTTCCACCAGTGTAAAAGCTAAAAATACTGCATTGTCCAATTCTCTACTTTCTTGCATAGTTCATCTGATTAAAAGAATCAAATAGTGCATTGCAGGAAACACTATCTATTCTCCTGTGGTTATTTTACAAATAAATTTCTTTTTCTCCACTTTTATATAACACATAAAATTTTCATGTAGTTGAAATGAACTGTGCAGTGGAAAAGGTAAATGCCAGCAGGCATCTGAATATTGTAGCATCTGTTATATTTTACACTTGTAATCTCAAATCTTATAAAGCTTCATTGCATTTGAGGCTGGAGTCTTCACAAACTGTTGAAGATTGATAGCTGTATATTTTTGTTACATTGAATTTTGAAAACTTTCTTCTACCTTTATTCTTTGTGGTTGTTGCTATGTTTTCCTAGATAACAATTAATTTTCATTGTTTGTTTCATGTTTTCTTGTTCTTATAAATGTTTAGATGAGGAAAAATTAACATTTTTCAATTAAGTCTCCCAAATGTGGAGGTTGTGTTTGTGTGCACGCATGTGCGTCAATGTGTCCGCATACATGTGTGCATGCATGTGTGTGGGGGGATAGTATTGCTAATTATTAAAAGCTTTTTCTAGATATTTCAGGGAGAAAAATGGTCTTTAAGTTTTGAACCTCTAAATAGATATTATCCTTTTCTCTCTTCTTAACCACTTACCAGATTCCATCTCATCTGCCTACTTTCCAGGCTAACAGCACCTACTATGCCTGTGGTACTACATTAAGTACTATTATGGAAATAAACATTTAATTCACAAAAGAACCATATCTTGTAGGTAAAATTATTTTCATTTTGTAGACAAGGAGAAGACTCAGACAGTGCCCATAACTTTACTCAATGCTGTTGAATAGCATCTCTAACAATCTGCCTAACAATCTCTAATAATCTGCCTTAGGGACCCTGTGTCTGGTTACCCATATTGTGTACTGCACAGCTCAAAGGAATGCCATTCACAGAGTCTAGTATATGAACTGTGCCTCTTGGGGCTCTTCAGTACTATAACTCTATGTCCCTCTTAAAACTCCAATCTCTTTTCACTGCACTATATTGCCACCTCACTGACTCATTCATATTAAAGTAACAGAAGTAGATAGGAGTTAGGAAAGAAAATAAATGAAAGTTGAATTTTGCACTGCAGTTCTTGAAGTACCATCAATGTTTCTCCATAATTATTTTACATAATTTATTCCTTAAAGTGACACCTCTTTCACATTTTCATTCTTACACACAAAAACATATTTTATGATCATGTGTAAAAAACCTACGTATAAGATAAACTAACATTATAAGCTGCCTTCAAACACTATGTATCATGAATTATTTATCATCACTGCATGAACAAATTAGGGAGCATGAAGTGATCTTCTGATACTCAGAATTGACCATATATAGACTGAGTAAAGTGACTTACACCTGTAATCCTAGCACTTTGGGAGGCCGAGATGGGAGAATGGCTTGAGTTCAGGAATTAGAGACCAGCCTGAGCAAGAGCAAGACCTCGTCTCTACTAAAAATAGAAAGTGCAGGGAAAACTCTTGAAGAAATCGGTCTGGGCAAATATTTTATGAGTAGGACCCCCCGGGCAATTGAAGCAGCTTCAAAAATACACTACTGGGACCTGATGAAACTAAAAAGCTTCTGCACAGCCAAGGACACAGTAAGTAAAGCAAGCAGACAGCCCTCAGAATGGGAGAAGATATTTGCAGGCTATGTCTCTGACGGTTTAATAACTAGAATCCACAGAGAACTCAAACATATTAGCAAGAAAAGAACAAGTGATCCCATCTCAGGCTGGGCAAGGGACTTGAAGAAAACTTCTCTAAAGAAGACAGGTGCACAGTCTACGGACATATGAAAAAATGCTCATCATCTTTAATCATCAGAGAAATGCAAATCAAAACTACCTTGAGATATCATCTAACTCCAGTAAGATTAGCCCATATCACAAAATCACAAGACAGAGATGTTGGCACAGATGTGGAGAAAAGGGAACATTCTACACTGCTGGTGGGAATGCAAATTAATACATTCCTTTTGAAAAGATGTTTGGAGAACACTTAGAGATCTAAAAATAGACCTGCCATTCAATCCTATAATTCCTCTACTAGGTATATACCCAGAAGATCAAAAATCACATTATAACAAAGATATTTGTACCAGAATGTTTATGGCAGCCCAATTCATAATTGCTAAGTCATGGAAAAAGTCCAAATGTCCATGAAGCCACAAATGTACTAATAAAATTGTGGTACATGTACACCATGGAATATTATGCAGCCTTAAAGAAAGATGGAGACTTTAGCTCTTTCATGTTTACATGGATGGAGCTGGAACACATTCATCTTAGTAAAGTATCTCAAGAATGGAAGAAAAATGGCAGATCTATTTTTAGATCTCTAAGTGTTCTCCATATCTCTTTCCAAAAGGAATGTATTAATTTGCATTCCCACCAGCAGTGTAAAAACGTTCCCTTTTCTCCACATCCACGCCAACACTTCTGGTCTTGGGATTTTGTGATATAGGCTAGTCACACTGGAGTTAGATGATATCTCAAAGTAGTTTTGATTTGCATTTCTCTGATGATTAAAGATGATGAGCATTTTTTCATATGTCTGAAGGCCGCGTGGCTGTCTTCTTCAGAGACGTTTCTCTTCAAATCCCTTGCCCAGCCTGCGATGGGATCCCTTGTTCTATTCTTGCTAATGCGTTTGAGTTCTGTGTGGATTCTGGTTATTAAACCTTTCTTGGAGACATAGCCTGCAAATATCTTCTCCCATTCTGAGGGCTGTTTGCTTGCTTTACTTACTGTGTTCTTGGCTGTGCGGAAGCTTTTTAGTTTCATCAGGTCCCAGTAGTGTATTTTTGAAGCTGCTTCAATTGCCCGGGGGGGGTCCTCCTCATAAAATACTCACCCAGACCAATTTCTTCAAGGGTTTTCCATGTACTCTCCTCTAGTATTTTTATAGTTTCATGTCTTAAGTTTAAATTTTTAATCCAGTGAGAGTCTACCTTAGTTAATGGTGAAAGGTGTGGGTCCAGTTTCAGTCTTCTGAAGATTGCCAGCCAGTTCACCCAGCACCATTTGTTAAATAGGGAATCTTTTCCCCACTGAATGTTTTTAATTGGCTTGGCAAAGATTAAATTACAGTAAGTAGCTGGATTCATCTCTTGGTTCTCTATTCTGTTCCAGACATCTACCTCTCTGTTTTTGTGCCAATACCATACTGTTTTGATCACTATCGATTTCTGGTATAGTCTGAGGTCTGGTAGCGTAATTCCTCCTGCTTTGTTTTTATTTCTGAGTAATGTCTTGGCTATTCGAGGTTTTTTCTGATTCCATATAAAACAAAGTATTGTTTTTTCAAGATCTTTAAAGTATGACAGTGGAGCTTTAATAGGGATTGCATTGAAATTATATATTGCTTTGGGTAGATGGACATTTTAACAATGTTGATTCTTCCCAGCCATGAACATAGTATGTTTTTCCATTTGTTAATATTTTCAGCTATTTCTTTTCTTAGAGTTTTATAGTTCTCTTTATAGAGATCTTTCACGTCCTTTGTTAGATAAATTCCCAAATATTTCATCTTCTTTGGCACTACTGTGAATGGGATAGAGTCCTTAACTGTTTTTCCACTTGACTATTGTTGGTATATATAAAGGCTACCAATTTATGAATGTTGATTTTGTAACCTGAGATGCTGCTGTATTCCTTGATCACTTCTAAGAGTTTTGTAGTAGAGTCCCTAGTGTTTTCCAGATATACTATCATATCATCGGCAAAGAGCGAAAGTTTGATCTCTTCTGACCGTATATGGATACCCTTGATCACCTTTTCTTCCCTAATTGCAGTGGCTAAAACTTCCATTACAATGTTAAAAAGCAATGGAAACAATGGTCAGCCTTGTCTGGTTCCTGATCTGAGTGGAAATGATTCCAATTTAACTCCATTCAATATGATATTGACTGTGGGTTTGCTGTAGATGGTCCCTATCATATTAAGAAATGTCCCTTCTGTACCGATTTTCTTAAGTGTTCTGATCATGAAGGGATGCTAGATATTATCAAAAGCTTTTTCTGCATCAATTGAGAGAATCATATGGCCTTTGTTTTTTAATTTGTTTATGTGCTGAATTATACTTATAGATTTACATGTATTGAACCAGCCTTGAGACCCTGGGATAAAACCGATTTGGTCATGATGTATAATTTGTTTGATGTGTTGCTGGATTCTGTTTGTTAGGATCTTGTTGAATATTTTTGCATCTATATTCATTAGTGATGTTGGTCTATAATTTTCTTTTCTTGTTGGGTCTTTTCCTGGTTTGGGGATCAGGGTGATGTTTGCTTCATAGAACGTGTTGAGTAATATAGGTACTAATTCCTCTTTAAAGGTTTTCGTAGAATTCTGACGTGAAACCATCTGGTCCCGGGCTTTTCTTTTTAGGGAGGTTTTGTATGGTTGATGCTATTTCCGAACTTGATATGGACCTGTTCAACATTTCCACTTGATTCTGGCTAAGTCTAGGAAGGTGATGTGCTTCCAAGTACTGATCAATTTCCTTCAGATTTTCATATGTCTGAGAATACAGTTTCTTGTAATATTCATTAAGGATTTTTTGGATTTCTGAGGAGTCTGTTGTTATTTCATCTTTACTGTTTCTGATTGATGAGATTAGAGATTTTACTCTTTTTTTCCTGATTAGGTTGGCCAAAGGTTTATCTATTTTATTGACCTTTTCAAAAACCAGCTTTTTGACCAAAAATCACATCATAACAAAGATATTTGTACCAGAATGTTTATTGCAGCCCAATTCATAATTGCTAAGTCATGGAAAAAGCCCACGTGCTTATCCATCCACAAATGGATTAATAAATTATGGTATATGTACACCATGGAATATTATGCAGCCTTATATAAAGATGGAGACTTTACTTCTTTCATGTTTGCATGGATGGAGCTGGAACATCTTCTTCTTAGTAAAGTATCTCAAGAATGGAAGAAAAAGCACCCAATGTACTCAGCCCTACTACGAAACTAATTTAGGGCTTTCACATGAAAGCTATAACCCAGTTATAACCTAAGAATAGGGGGAAAGGGGAAAGGGAGGGGAGAGAGGGGGAAGGTGGGTAGAGGGAAGGGGATTGGTGGGATTGCACCAGTGGTGCATCTTATAAGGGTATATGTGAAACTTGGTAAATGTGGAATGTAAATGTCTTGGCACAGTAACTGAGAGAATGCCAGGAAGGCTATGTTAACTAGTGTGATGAAAGTGTGTCAAACGGTCTGTGAAGCTAGTGAATGATGCCCCATGATCATATCAATGGATACAGCTATGATTTAATTAAAAAAAAAAAAAGTACTTGAAAATAAAGAGAAAAAGAAAGGTAAAAAGAATGGAAGAAAAAGTATCCAGTGTACTCAGCCCTACTATGAAACTAATTTATGGCTTTCATATGAAAGCTATAACCCAGTTATAACCTAAAATTATGGGGAAGGGGGAGAAGAAGGGGAGGGGAGGGGGGAGGATGGATTGAGGGAGGGTGATTGGTGGGATTACACCTATGGTGCATCTTACAAGAGTACACGTGAAACTTAGTAAATGTAGAATATAATTGTCTTAACATAATAACTAAGAAAATGCCAGGAAGGCTATGTTAACCAGTGTGATGAAAATATGTCAAATGGTCTATAAAACCAGTGTATGGTGCCCCATGATTGCATTAATGTACACAGCTATGATTTAATAATAAAAAATAAATTAATTAAAAATAAATAAATAAATACAAATAGAAATATAAAGCATTGTAGCAGGCACCTTTAGACCCAGCTACTAGAGAGGCTGAGGCAGGATGATTCCCTACATCTAGGAGTTTGAGGTTGCTGTGAGCTAGGCTGATGATAAGGCACTGTAGCCTGGGGCAACGGAGACCCAGTCTAAAAAAAAAAAGAAAAAGAAAGAAAGAAGAATTTATCATCGTATGTGGATAGGCAGATCGACACTCACTGAGAAGGAAGTATGTCTCCCAAGCATGTTAATCTACTTATAAACTTCTAAATTTATTCATAATTCTATATCTTTAGTTGATTTTACTGTACATAGAGTATACGTTCCAAATAAGAGGCATATTTAAAACAGTGAACATCTGCAGAGACATGGTTAAGTGAGCAAAGACAATTCGAAGGCATTTGCTGTCCTAATTCCTTGCAAGTTGACAGACAATGCCCCAAAACTCTCTATCAGATCTAGAATGAACTAATAAGCTAATTAGAGCATAACAAGCCTTTGCTTAGTGACTTCATAAGAGAGCTCTAAGTACATTTAAGTAGCACTCATGGGTATTTCTCTCTAAACACACAAACTTATTCTGAGAAATATTGTTGAACATTGGTAAATCCATGGAGTATACTATTCTCACCAGTGATTAGGCCTCTAGGGTACAAAATGAAATGAAGAGATGTACAATTCTTCCCTGTGAACTCCCACATAATAAAGTCCTTACTGAGTGTCTACTCAGAACTTCTAGTCTTTGACTTGTCCCATGGAGGTTCCCATTTTCCTACTTATTAATGACAACTCTTAAGGGGCTCATGATCTTGAACAATTTAGTCAGAGTTTGGCTAGGCTGTTAGAATTTCTCTTCTTAGAAAATATCTTCTCCTTCAGTTCAAGATCGTAGAATATCAAGTTTCTGAAGCAAATCTAGAAAACTGTAGAAATACCACAATTTTCTAACTGAAGTCATTATCTAATGCCTAAGGGAGCTTGTAAATCACAAACCTGGCAGGGTTAATGACAATTGGTAAACATAAAATGATTCTCATAAATAAATATTAATAATTAAGAAATATAAGAAGTACTTTACAAAATGTCTCCTTTGTGACTGTACAAGCATATATTGAATTACATTTATCTAATTTAGTATGAATGTACTTTATTTATTTTATGGGAATTATTAGCTATATTAAAATAATGTCCAAATATGAGAAAATATTCAACATCAAATTATCAATAATAGATATGGTCTATCTCTGTATAGACAAAAATCAGAATCACAGTAGAACACCTCTAAATAAACTGGGGCTCTCCGTTCTCTAATAAAAACAGAAAATCTTCAAAAAATTTAGAAAAATCCATCAAGGTATACCTCTTTCTCTCCTATTTTTCTTCTTTTTTACTTTTATGTTCACATTACAAACCAAGAAGTAAAAATATTTTAATTTCCCTAAAATCATACCGTGTTCAATTTCATGGATTTATTATATTTTATTATTCAAAATTCAACAGTAAAGATATTTTTGCTATTAATAAATTATGAAATGTTATATTTTTCATTTGTTTTCCTGATATCTGTTCTTCCTTATTTGAGGGAAAAAGAAAAAAAAGGTAGATTGTATCATGTGGGCATATAAAAACCCAAACCTCTCCCCAAACATGGAAATTTTCTTCAAATGACAGAAAAATGTCTCAGAAGAATATGAAAGCAGCAACAGTCAGAGCTCTGTCTATGTCCACCCATTGGTATTTTGTTCAATGTATCTTTTTAAATTCTCTAAAAAGTTTCTAATTTTATTACTTCTGAATGTTCTACCTTTGAATTGTTACAATCTTTTCATTTAAGCTTTTCTATGAGTGCAAATATTTAAAGAGTACACTCATTTCAAACCTATAGATACCAGTTTTTATTCTGAAAAGCATCCAAAGCATGTCCAAGTTAATTCATTTTCTGATTCCTAACATAGGGTGCTTATCTGTGTGAGGAAACCTGGCTGATGGCCAATTTAAAGAGTATATGCTGTGAACAGTTAAAAATACCTTTGTGCTTTGCCTCTTTTCATAGGCTGGAATAATCTAAAGCATAACCCATCCTAGACACAAGCACATTCTACAGGAGAAAGACATACTTTGCTAGCAATAAAAATCATGCCCCAAACCTGCAACTTTGTTCCATGTGGTAAAATAACCTTACACTCCTCTATGCAGGTCAGAGGTTACTTTGCTACAGCTTGAGAAAGAACAGTTCCTGTTAATGTGATAAACCTTCTCTTTACTATTGCCTCCTCTCTCTCCCTTGTCTGAAAAGACACATAGGCTTTCTTAGCCTATTCATATGCATAAAAGAACACGTGCACGTGGTTTGCAGGGACAACTAGGCAATTCGAATCTACCTGAAATTAAGACAAATCCAGTATATTTCAAACTAGCATTTGTTTATTTATTTTATTTGTTTATTTTTATTTTTATTTTTTTGAGAAAGAGTCTCAAGCTGTCACCCTGGGTAGAGTGCCGTGGCATCACAGCTCACAGCAACCTTCAACTCTTGGACTTAAGCAATTCTCTTGCCTCAGCCTCCCAAGTAGCTGGGACTACAAGTGCCCACCACAACACCCGGCTATTTTTGTTTTTGTTCAAACCCTCTAGCCCCAGCGTGTATGGCTAGCACCATAACCACTGATTTACTGGTACCAAGCCACTTCACCTTTCTCCAGAGCACAATAGAACACTCTTCCTTAAGCCTTAGGCATAGTGGGTTTACAACTTCAGCTGCACAATCACCTAGGGGATTCTTACAGAAACCTGTTCCTAAGACACACCTCCATGTACTGCGATGGTGCAAACCCAAGATCCCTGCTCTGCAGCAGGTGCTATGCAGACCACATACTGCTGGGCATCCTGACTGCAGTGAATAGTAAAGAAGCTTAAGCAGCATCCTCAAAAATATAAATATTTATAATTTATAAATTTATATGGAGGCAGAAATACAGCCACATGCTGCTTAATCATGTTCCAGTCAACAATGGACAGCATATATAATGGTGTCTCTTAGATAATAATGGAGCTGAAAACTTCCCATCTCTAAGTGAAGCCATTAGCTGTCCTAATGCCATAACACAATAGATTATTCACATGTTTGTGGTGATGCTGTGGTAAACAAACAGCTCATGGCTGAGCTGCTGGTCTCATAAAAGTATAGCATGTGCAGTTATGTGCAGTCCATGATATTGTAGTCTATAAAGATAATAAATGACTATGTTACTGATTTTTTTTTACTGTCTAATATCTTTTATTTATTTTGGAGTGCATTCCTTTTACTTATAAAAAAATATTAACTGTAAAACAGCCCCAGAACTGCGCTAGGACCTGTGATAAACACCCTCCCACCTCTGAAAGAGCTGCACAGGGACCAGTGATCGGCACCCTCCCAGACCTCCGGAAGAGCTGCACCTGGACCTCTGGAAGAGCTGTACCGGGACCTGTGATAGGCACCCTCCCGGACCCAGGTAAGAGCTACACCAGGGCCCTCCCGGACCTCCCTGTGCAGGGACCTGCTACCCCGCCTGCCGGGCCTCCAGATGCCCTGACCAGGAACTCCGGGAGCCACGCAACCCCGCATCCTCCCTCCTGTACCCTCCCTGCCTCCACACCATCTGCTTCTCTGGCCAAGGACTCTGATAGCCTCGTACCCTCCGGAGCCCTTCCTGCCTTTGCGAGAAGACCTTCTTCTGGCCAGAGACTGCTGGAGCCTTGGGCCCTCTGTGCCAAAGTCACTGGGCAACAGGCACACCCAGAACCATGTGCACCACCCCCCACCCTGTTGCTGGATCGGGGGTGTCACACTCTGGAGCTGCTCCCACAACCAGAACTCCCTGGCTGGGGCAGCCCCAGAAGAGTTACACAGGATCTCACCCTACAAAGATCCAGCAACAATAGAGTGATCCCCCTGGATCTAATCTCTGAGAGACACCACTCCAACTCTGAGGACAGCCATAGGCAACGGTGAAAAACAATCATGAGATGAAATCAAAGGAAATACTCTTGCAATATGAATAATCAGAGTAGATCAACTCCCCCAAGAATCAATGGGGCAGACACAGCACAAGATCCCATGCACAAACAAATAGCTGAGATGTCAGAAATTGAATTCAGAATCCGGAAAGCAAATAAGATCGAATTACAATTCCAAGCAGTAACCCAAAAGATGTGTCAAGAATTCAACGAATTCAAAGACCAAATGACCAAAGATTTTGACACATTGAGACAAGAAGTAGCAGCCCTCAAAGATCTGAGAAATACAGTAGAATCCCTCAGTAACAGAATGGAGCAAGCAGAAAAAAAGATTTCTGACATTGAAGACAAAGCTTTCGAATGCTCCCAAACTCTCAGAGTGGAAAAGAAATGGACTGCAAAAACAAATCACACTCTCAGAGAGCTCTGGGATAATTCGAAGAAAACCAGTATTCGTCTTATAGGGATCCCCCAAAGTGATGAAGTAGCTTCACAAGGTACAGAGTCTCTTCTCCATGAGATTATTAAAGAGAAATTTCCAGACATGCCAAGAGATTCTGAAATTCAGATAGCAGACAGTTTCAGAACTCCAGCATGACTCAACCCGAATAAGACATCTCCCAGACACATCATAATCAATTTCACTAAATTTAATATGAAGGAGAAAATACTGAAAGCAGCCAGATGAAAGAAAACCATCACCTACAAGGGAAGAATATTAGAATAACTACAGATCTCGCTGCCAAAACCTTTCAAGCTAGAAGAGGATGGTCATCGACTTTTAAACTCCTAAAACAAAATAACTTTCAACCCAGGATCCTGTACCCAGCTAAACCTTGTTTCATTTATGATGGAGAAATAAAATACTTCAACAACATTCACATGTTGAAGATATTTGCCATAACTAAAACAGCTCTCCAGGATATTCTCAGACCTATCCTTTATAAAGACCAGTGTAACCCTCCACCACAAAAGTAAACCCACCAAGAACATTTTGATCAAATTCCAACATGCACAGTTGGAAAAGGATTAAAAATGTCCACCAGACTATCAAAAGGCTTATCAATACTCTCAATTAATGTGAATGGTTTAAATTGTCCTCTAAAGAGGCACAGGCTGGCTGACTGGATACAAAAACTCAAGCCAGATATCTGCTGCAAGAATCTCATCTTACATTAAAAGACAAATATAGACTCAAGGTGAAGGGATGGTCATCTATACTCCAGGCAAATGGAAAGCAGAAAAAAGCAGGCATTGCAATCCTATTTGCAGATGCAACAGGCTTTAAACCAACCAAAATAAGGAAGGATAAGGATCGACACATCATATTTATTAAAGGTAATACTCAATATGATGAGATTTAAATTATTAATATTTCCACCCAAACAGAACGCACCTCAATTTATAAGAGAAACTCTAACAAACATGAGCAACTTGATTTCCTCCAGTTCCATAGTAGTTGGAGAACTTAACACCCCTTTAGCAGTGCTGGATAGATCCTCCAAAGAGAAGCTAAGCAAAGAAATCTTAGATTTAAAATTAACTATTCAACATCTGGACTTAACAGACATCTACAGAACATTTCATCCCAACAAAACTGAATATACATTCTTCTCATTAGCCCATGGAACATACTCCAAAATCGACCACATCCTGGGCCACAAATCTAACATCAGTAAATTTTAAAAAAACAGAAATTATCCCTTGCATCTTCTCAGACCATCATGGAATAAAAGTTGAACTCAATAACAACAGGAATCTGTATACCCATACAAAAACATGGAAGCTAAATACCCTTATGCTGAAGGATTGATGGGTTATAGATGAGATTAAGAAGAAAATCACCAAATTTTTGGAACAAAACAACAGTGAAGACATGAATTGTCAGAACCTCTAGGATACTGCAAAGGCAGTCCTAAGAGAAATTTATAGCACTGCAAGCTTCCTCAAGAAAACGTAAAGAGAGGAACTTAATAAATTAATGGGACATCTCAAGCAACTGGAGAAGGAAGCACATTCCAATCCCAAACCCAGCAGAAGAAAAGAAATAACCAAAATCAGAGCAGAATTAAATGAAATTGAAAACAAAAGAATTATACAACAAATCAGTAAATCCAAAAGTTGGTTTTTGAAAAGGTCAATGAAATAGATAAACCTTTGGGCAACCTAACCAGGAAAAAAAGAGTAAAATCTCTAATTTCATCAATCAGAAATGGTAAAGATGAAATAACAACAGACCCCTCAGAAATTCAAAAAATCCTTAATGAATATTATAAGAAACTTTACTCTCAGAAATATGAAAATCTGAAAGAAATCGTCCAATACTTGGGAGTACACCACCTACAAAGACTTAGCCAGAACGAAGTGGAAATGTTGAACAGGCCTATATCAAGTTCTGAAATATCATCAACTATACAAAATCTCCCTAAAAAGAAAAGCCCGGAACCAGTTGGCTTTATGTCAGAATTCTACCAAACCTTTAAAGAAGAACTAGTACCTATATTACTAAACCTCTTCCAAAATATAGAAAAAGAAGGAATACTACCCAACACATTCTATGAAGCAAACATCACCTTGATCCCTAAACCAGGGAAACACCCAACAAGAAAAGAAAATTATAGACCAATATCACTAATGAATATAGATGCAAACATACTCAATAAGATCCTAACAAACAGAATCCAACAACTCATCAAAAAAATTATACACCATGACCACGTGGGATTTATCCCCGGGTCTCAAGTTTGGTTCCATATACATCAATCTATAAATGTAATTCGGCACATAAACAAACTAAAAAATAAAGACCATATGATTCTCTCAATTGATGCAGAAAAAGCTTTTGATAATATCCAGCATGCCTTCATGATCAGAACACTTAAGAAAATTGGTGGGCTGCGCCTGTGGCTCAAGAAGTTGGGCACCAGTCCCATAAGCCAGAGGTGGCGGGTTCAAACCCAGCCCCGGCCAAAAACCACACACACAAAAAAAAAAATTGGTATAGAAGGGACATTTCTTAAACTGATAGAGGCCATCTTCAGCAGACCCACACCCAATATCATATTGAATGGAGTTAAATTGAAATCATTTCCACTTGGATCAGGAACCAGGCAAGATTACCCATTGTATCCACTGCTCTTTAACATTATAATGGAAGTTTTAGCCATTGCAATTAGGGAAGAAAAGGCAATCAAGGGTATCCACATAGGGTCAGAAGAGGTCAAACTTTCACTCTTCGCAGATGACAGGATAGTATATCAGGAAAACACTAGGAATCGTATTACAAAACATTTAGAAGTGATCAAGGAATACAGCAATGTCTCAGGCTACAAAATCAACACCCATAAATCTGTAGCCTTTATATATACCCCAATAGCCAAGCCTAAAAAACAGTCAAGGACTCTATTCCTTTCACAGTAGTTCCAAATAAGATGAAATATTTTGGAGTTTATCTAAAAAAGGATGGAAAGATCTCTATAAAGAGAACTATATTTATACTTAAGAAAAGAAATAGCTGAAGATGTTAACAGATGGAAAAACATACCATGCTCATGGCTGGGAAGAATCAACATCTTTAAAATGTCTATACTACCCAAAGCAATATATAATTTTAATGCAATTCCTATCAAAGCTCCATCATCATATTTTAAAGATTTGAAAAAATAATACTTTGTTTTATATGGAATCAGAAAAAACCTCGAATAGCCAAGACATTACTCAGAAATAAAAACAAAGCAGGAGGAATCACACTACCAGACCCGAGACTGTACTATAAATCAATAGTGATCAAAACAGCATGGTACTAGCACAAAAACATTGAAGTAGATGTCTGGAACAGAATAGAGAACCAAGAGATGAATCCAGCTACTTACCGTTATTTGATCTTTGCCAAGCCAATTAAAAACATTCAGTGGGGAAGATTCCCTATTTAACAAATGGTGCTGGGTGAACTGGCTGGCGATCTGTAAAAGACTGAAACTGGACCCACACCGTTCACCATTAACTAAGATAGACTCTCACTGGATAAAAGATTTAAACTTAAGACATGAAACTATAAAAATACTTGAAGAAAGTGCAGGGAAAACTCTTGAAGGAATCAGCCTTGGTGAATATTTTATGAGAAGGACTCCCCAGGCAATTGAAGCAGTATCAAAAATACACTCCTGGGACCTGATCAAAGCTTCTGCACAGCCAAGAACATAGTAAGTAAAGCAAGCAAACAGCCCTCAGAAGGGGAGAAAGTATTTGCAGGTTATGTCTCCGACAAAGGTTTAGTAACCAGAATCCACAGAGAACTCAAATGTATTAGCAAGAAAAGAACAAGTGATCCCATCTCATGGTGGGCAAAGGACTTGAAGAGAAACTTCTCTGAAGAAGACAGATGTACGATCTACAGACACACAAATAAAAGCTCATCATCCTTAATCATCAGAGAAATGCAAATCAAAACTACTTTGAGATATCGCCTAACCCCAGTAAGAGTAGCCCACATAACAAAATCCCAAAACCAGAGATATTGGCGTGGATGTGGAAAAAAGGGAACTCTTCTACACTGCTGGTGGGAATGCACACTAATACATTCCTTTTGGAAGGATGTTTGGAGAATACTTAGAGATCTAAAAATAGACCTGCCATTTGATCTTATAATTCCTTTACTAGGTATATACCCAGAAGACCAAAAATCACAATATAAGAAAGACATCTGTACCAGAATGTTTACTGCAGCCCAATTGATAATTGCTAAGTCATGGAAGAAGCCCAAGTGCCCATGGACCCAGGAATGGACTAGCAAATTGTGGTACATGTATACCATGGAATATTATGCAGCCTTTAAGAAAGATGGAGACTTTATCTCTTTCATGCTTACACGGATGAAGCTGGAACATATTCTTCTTAGCAAAGTATCTCAAGAATGGAAGAAAAAGTATCCAATGTACTCAGCCCTACTATGAAGCTAATTTATAGCTTTCATATGAAGGCTATAACACAAGAATATGGGGAAAGGGCCAAGGGAGGATAAGGGGGGAGGGAGGTTGGGGTGGCAGAAGGGTAATGGGTGGGGCCACACCTACAGTGCATCTTAGAATGGGTACAGGCGAAACTTACTAAAGGCAGAATACAAATGTCTACATACAAAAACTAAGAAAATGCCACGAAAGCTATGTTGAACAGTTTGATGAGAATATTTCAGATTGTATATGAAACCAGCACATTGTACCCCTGGATTGCACAAATGTACACAGCTATGATTTAACAATAAAAAAAAAAATTAAAAAAAAAAAAAAAAAACAGCCCCAAGCAGGTCCTTCAGGAGATGACAACTCTATGTGTGATGTTGCTCTAAAGTTCTTCCAGTGGGACAAAATCTGGAGTTAAAGACAGTGACATCCAGGATATTGACCCTGGTAGTCTAGGCTAATGTGTGTGTTTGCATCTTAGTATTTAGCAAAAGCATTTACAAAGTAAAAATGAAAATAAATAAAAATTGAAAAAAATTATAGAGTAAGAATATAAAGAAAGAAAAAAATTGTGCAGCTGTACAATGTGTTCATGTTTTAAAGTAAGTGTTATTACAAAAAGTCAAAAAGTTAAGAAAATTAAAATGTTCATAAAGAAAAATGTTGTAGTAAGTTAAGGTTAATTTATTATTGAAGAAAGCAAAACATATAAAAATAGTGCAGCCTAAATACACTATAGTGTTTATAAAGTGTATATACAGTGTTTATAAAGTCTTCAGCAGTGTGCAGTAACGCCCTTAGCCTTCACGTTCACTCATCACTCACTGACTCACCAGAGCAACTTCCAGTCCTGCAAACTCCTTTCATGGTAAGTGTCCTGTACAGAAGCACTATTTTTAATTTTTATATGCTATTTTTACTGTACCTTTTCTATATTTAGTTATGTTTCGATACATAAACACTTATCATGTGCTGCAATTGTCTACACTATTCAGTACAGTAACATACTGTTCGGTTGTGTGTAGCCTGGGAGTAATAGTGTGTAGCCTAGGTGGGTACCTGGGTTTGTATAAATACACTCTATAGTTTTCACACAATGAGGAATTCACCTGAGAAATGACAGATTTCTCAGAACATATATCCCTGTTATTAGCAGCACGTTATTGTAAATATGAACGCAATATAAATATATGCGTGTATATACATGTATATGTGTACATACAAATATATTTATTTAAATATTTTATTTTATTTTTGAATGCTTAGCTGACCATATTGTGTCCTCTTAGGTGCACTATCATCACTACCATCCCTGAATTCAGGACTCACGTTGATAATCTGAAAATTTACCCCAAAACCTACCTCCAAGTCATAACACAGAGGAGGATGTTTCTAACCTGACCATAGTGTATGCACTGCTCACTGCTACTGCTTCCTCATGTGCCCATAGAATACTCTTCAGACCTTTATCATTTTATGATAAGAAAGTGTTTGTAAATGGTAATCATTAAAAAAAAAATCTTTGTATTTCTCTGATTTCCCCATTCATTTTCTGCCTAGCTAAGAAAATGTTCAGCTCCCTGTTCACAGCATCAGCAGAGGAGTGTGATGTGGAAAAAAACAGAAATAGTCAAATACACTTCTCTTTTAGAAGTTCCCAGGGTAGGAGAATTTTGTGCACAACAAATTGTTTTGGCCGATGAAGGAGAATAGGACTTAGTCTCAACCCTAACATTCATGGAGACTGTGATTGAAAAAGCAAAAATGGAAGCCCTCATACAATATATGGAAATATGTAAAAGTTATAAATAAAACTATCAAACTATTAAACAAAATGCTTTATTCTTCTATTTTGAAAATTTACCTTCATTATGCAGATGTGTCTAAAGTTACAGTTTTTAAGAGATTGAGTGTTTGCAAAATGTCAAAGATGCTTGCATACATTTTTGTTCATATTTGGTTGTACTGCTTATATGCCAGTGATATTTGGGTTAATAACAAATAATACAGATAAGTTATAAAATATATAATGTTTATTAAAATTAATTTTTCTCACATTTTGTATGATCACTAAATTATTTTAATCAAGATTTTCATCCTATTGACAGTAAATAAGATGTAATTTCAATTGAACTCTACAAAATATGAATATATTTTTCAGAAAAATATAAATTGAAGTAACTGTAAAAATTGAAACACCAAATTATTTTTATTTAAAAAAATGGGACCTAAGACCTGAACAGACACCTCAGCAAAGAAATGTACAGATGGCAAATAAGCACATGAAAAGATCTTCACCATGATTTGTAACTAGGGAATTGCAAATTAAAACAATGAGATACTATATATATTTATGTGAATGGCCCAAATCCAAAACACTAACCACATGGTTGACAAGGAACCCTTATTTATTGCTTGTGGGAATGGGAATGCAAATGATGTGCTTTTTGGTATTTGCCCAAATGAACTCAAAACTTACACACAAACACCTATAGGTATTTTTATACCTATAAAATTGTATATTTATAACAGCATTATTCATAATTGAAACTCAAGACTTGGAAGTAACCAAATGTAAATGGATAAAATGGTAAATGGATGAAAGAACTGTGATACATCCAGACAATGAAATATTGTTCAATGCTAAAAATAAATGAGTCATCCGTCCAGGAAAAGCCACTGGGGCACAATATTTGCATGTTGCTAAGTTAAAGTAGCCACTCTAAAAAGGCTAGACACTGTATGAGTCCAGCTAGATACATGACATTCCAGAAAAAGTAAAAAGAAAAGAGGTTGTCATGGGTTAGTAGGGAGGTGGAGATGAATATGCAGAATAAAGAGGACTTTTAGAGCAGTGGAACCACTCTGTATGATACCCCAATATTAGAGACATGTTATCATATACGTTTGTTAAAGGAGTGGACTCTGATGTAAACCATGGACTATGGGTGATGTGATAATGTGTCAGGAGGATCATGGGAAGGTGTGAGTGTAGAACTAATCCAAAGCTAGGTAGGCTCATTAATAAGGTGTGGGTTTGGAAAGGATGGAAAAACCAGTAGCAATCATTGGATGCCATGGACTCATGGCTAATCCTGCTTAAAATTGTTATGCGGAAAATAAGTTTTGGGTGATGCAATTTGGTGGGTTGATCATATTATAGCTCACAGTGATCATACAATGGATAAAACATAAGAACTAAGGGTCAGACTCAGAAAAGAGAATGTTCATAACATGTTTTCACCGCTAAGCAAATAAATTCAGAGCATGGAGTGGTAAACAAGGCACGAGGCTTAGAGCCCACTCATATGACTTGCTGTAAAGCCATGGAACAACGGTATCAGGATCCCAGGGTTCCTCCTTGGCACACAGGTTACAGCATCACAGAGACCAGATGAATGCTGATCCCCAAACACAGAAATTGAGGAGTGGATCTCCTTTTCTTTCCCAGAATAAAGCCTTTTCTTTCTGTCAACATTTTCTTATTATTCCCCATCAACATTAACACATATATATTTCTAGGATGGCTCTTTATCAATTCTTTATCTCTAATGGCTATCAGGTGCATCCCTGTCCATGGAGGTTAGGATAAAATGGGAAAACTGGGATCAATATCTCTAGCACAAAGATCTATTTATGTCACTCTTGTTTTTGTGTCTCTTTAAGAACTAAATAAATTATAAAGGCAAAGTATTGGTGGTCTTGGGGTTTCAGTCATTCATTATTTTACTTCTGGATAGCAGAAACCAAATTGCTTTTTGAGTTGATTTTCCCATCCAAATGCTGGCATCTCAGTAAACCCAACAGCCTCATTGTTTGACAGAGGTAAGGCTGAATATTCTGTACAGAGTATGTCACTGGCTGCTGGCCATTTGCAAACCCTGACGACACATGATATAGTGGGCAAGGATCATTTCATTGTGGGACAAGATGGGGTCCCAGGTATAGTAATGCTGTCAGGTTCTTTACTAATGATCTCACTTGCTTTTCCTTTTTTATATCAACCCTGTTGACATCCATTAGGTGTGGATTTACCTATCCTTTCCTCACCTCTCCCATCTGCTTTTTTTTCATTGAGTTTTACTACAAAATGTGCACATGAATATTGGCCAATTAGTTCCAATTTAGTAGTGAGTACACTTGGTGTTTGTTTTCTAATCTTGAGATACTTCACTTAAAAGAATGGTCTCCAGTCCCACACAGATTGTTATAAAAGGTATTAATTCACTTTTTTAAATGTCTAAGTAGTACTACTTGTTATACACATACCACATTTTATTAATTCATTCGTGGATTGATGGATACTTGGGTTGATTCTGCATGTTTGCAATTATGAATTGTGCTGCAATAAATACTAAAGTGCACATCTTTTTGATAAAATGACTTTTTTCCTTGGGGTAAAGACTCAATAGTGGAATTGCTGGATCAAATGGTATGATTTCCTTTATAAAAATTGGTAAACATAAGTAACTGTTTCCCTGAGTTTTATGATCCATTCCGACAAATAAATTGAACCTGAATGTGAGTGTAGGAGCACCTGATTTTATAGCCATGTTGAACACAAGTAATGGGAATGAATTACTCACTACTGAGATCCAAAGTAAAGGCAGTCTTGTGGGTAGTGTTAGAATTACAGAACACTTGGTTGGTGTCCAGACAATTGGAAAATTGGTTGAGGGTAGGGGAAGACTCATCTATTTAGTGTCAGAAGTGTTGTGAGCAGAGAAATGGCCTTCCTTTAATTACACTACCCTTGTTATTAGAATGAGTGCTACTGCAACACATAGAGAAAGAAAATAAATAAAATATCCAGAATATAGTAGAAAAATGGAAGTCAGCATGAAATAGAAGGGGAGAAAAGAGGTCCTACAAGAGAAATAAGCCCATAAGCAATTTTATTCTGTTTTGTTTTGTTTTACACAAAGAGAAACGGAAACTCTTGTCAGAAAAGTCCATTGGACCTAAAGAGTGTCATCAGGCAACAGAACAGTAAATGTGCTATGAGAACACCTAGCAGGAGGAGGTGTTTCTGCTCTCCCACAAGCAAAATGTGAAATAAACTGGTAGCAATGTGTAAGTAAGAGTACTTATTTGATAAGGATGATAGCAGGTTTAGCAATTTTTAACTCATTTGTTCACTCATTTAAAGATGTATTTAAGGAAGCCACATCTCATGACATCTCAGCTTTTCAATTCTATTAATCAAAGGAGATGGATATTGTTGAGTGCCTAATATTTGCAGCAAGATGCAGCAGGTGCCGGGGAGGGAGAAGTACCAGGTATTCTGCTTTGCAGCCATCCATTATCTAAGGCACATTTAGAAAAATAAAATTTTGAAAAATATAAGAGCATACAATAAGCAATATACAAGCATACACAGCACTGGGTAGTGACACAAAAACATTTGATTGATTGAGGGCCTGATGGAGGTCACTCTTGGTCATTAGGTCCCTCTCTCCCTTTCCTACATGAACCTTAGGGTACTAAGTCACGGTGACATGATTTAATTTTAAAATGTAGAGCATATACAATCAATCATACTTTTCAATTCGTGATACTTACATCACCAGTATGTTAGGAACTATTTTGTTTTATCTCATTTTGTTCTTATTTTATTATATTTTCCCTTTCACCAATCCTCCCCACTTCTTATTCTTCCATCTTCCCATCCAAGTGGTTATTTAGGTGTATTGTGTCCTTGGAAATTGAAGAGCTTATTTTGTGTGTGTTTTGAATCCACATAAATTATAGTATTATGTGCTATGTTTCTTGTTTCCGTTCACCACTGTTGCTGAGATTAGATTATTCTATGCTATTAAACTAGCTCACTGATGCTGGCTGTTCATAATCATCCAGCATTCCAATATATGCATTCACCTCATTGTACCCGGTCATTCAATCCAGTTGCCCACAATTTCCAGCTATCAGAAGCAGTGCTGCTGTGAAAATCTTCCATCAAGTCCTGTGATTTTTGTGAGCTGGGCTATGGGATCTGGGCAACTTTTTTTCCTTAGTGTCTAATTCTCTCCAGAATTGAAGCATTCCAAATTCCCACTAGCAGTGCATGGAGATTCCTATCCCTCCCCAAATCCTTACCTGCTTTCTAAATTCTTCCATTTTTGGTGATAGTAAAGTAATACTTTATTGTTTTAATTTTAATTTACATGCTTACTAGTGGATTTGAGAATCAATTTGCACACGTATCAGCCATCTCATGTCAATAGCCATTTATGTGACTGTCCTTTCAAATACCATACTCATTTATGTAGATTTTCAGTCTTTTTTTTCTCTGAATAGCAGGTATTTTTATGTATTTTAAATATTATGCAATTCTCACAATTGTAAATTCTATATGTTAAAACTTCCTATAAGATATTTTATTTTATTTTTTTTATTTTTATTTTTTATTTTTTTATTTTTTTATTAAATCATAGCTGTGTACATTAGTATGATCATGGGGCACCATACACTTGGTTCATAGACCGTTTGACACATTTTCATCACACTAGTTAACATAGCTTTTCTGGCATTTTCTTAGTTATTTTGCTAAGACCTTTACATTCCACTTTTACTAGAATTCACAAATTCCTTTGTAAAATGCACCTCAGGTGTAATCCCATTAATCCCCCTCCCTCCACCTCCCTCCCCCCCTCCCTCCCCTCCCTTTCCCCCTTCTCCCTATTCTTAGGTTGTAACTGGGTTATAGCTTTCAGGTGTAGGTCCTACATTAGTTTCATAATAAGGGTGAGTACATTGTACTTTTTCTTCCATTCTTGAGACACTTTACTAAGAAGAATATGTTCCAGCTTCATCCATGTAAACATGAAAGAGGTAAAGTCTCCATCTTTTTTTAAGGCTGCATAATATTCCATGGTGTACGTATACCACAATTTATTAATCCATTTGTGGATTGATGGAAGATATTTTATTAAACTTCCTTTAAGATATGTTATTAACCTATCTTAATAATTAATTTAGCTAAAACTTTCAATTGTAGTCAGACTCCTTAGTCAAGTTTATTTGTTTTTGTTATTTTGTTTATTTGTTGTTATTATTGCCATTTTTAGGCTTGAGCTTTTATGCATTTTTTTAAAAAAACATTATTCCCTAGATCAAAAAAAAACAAACATCTATTCTTCTACATCTTCCTCCTCCTTTTTCTTCTTCTTATTTTAATACCCAGACTTGTCAAATATCTATTTTGTCAAGAAGAATAATTAAAAATTCAATTTTATCGCTAACTATTGCTATTGCATAAAATAAATGGATATTTTAACACCAAATTACAAGGAGATAATTTAATAATAATGAATAGTCACTTACAATTGAATACATTTAACACCTTGAAAAACTTCCCACAGGTCTGATTTCTTTTTTTCTCATTTTACAGGACTAACTTATGGACCAATTATTGGAACCCACTGAATTAGGACAGTTCCCACTTCAGAGTGCAGAGATGGGTGAAGGGAACCTGCCTGAGAATGAATGGAAGCCAAGTAGCTTTGGTCATGCATGTCTCCCGTGTCCTGCTGTACCTCCAGGAGTGTCTCACAGTAAATTCCAGGCAGACACTGATGTGCTTTCTGATACTACAAATTACACTTGTCTTTTCTAGGGTTTCACATAAATGGGATCATACTCTGTTTACTCCATGTTGTCTGGCTTCTTAAACACAGTATTTTTGAGAGCCATCCGTGTTGTTGTGTGTATCAGTAGTTTGTTTTCATTGCTAAGTAGTATACCACCAAATTAATATACTGCAGAGTGTCTTTCCATTCACCTGTTGATAGACATTGCGCAGTTTCCACTTTGGGGACTATAATATTAGTAAAGCTACTACTGTGAGTATGTGTGTACAAGTCTTCCTTTCTCAGACAAATAGATAGAAATATTTTGCATATGGTAAGGGCATGTTTTACTTTTCAAGAATCTACCAGTTTTCAAAAGTAGTTGTAATATTGTGCATTCAAACCAGGAAAGCATGAATGTTTTACTTGCTAGACATTCTTAACAGCACTTGACATTGGGAGTATTTTTAATTTCAGCTTTTCAAGGGGGCATGTGGTGTACTTCATTGTGGTTTTAACTTGTATTTCTCTACTGGCAGTGATTTGCATCATGTGCATATTGGCTATTTGTGCATTTTTTGGAAACGGTACCCATCTTTTACCCATGTTAATTGAGTTGTCTTATTACTGAGTTTTAAGAGTTCTGTGTATATTCTGCTTACAAGTCTTTCTGAGATAAATGTATAGAGAACATTTCTTTCACCTTGTGACTTGCCTTTTCACTTTCTTTTTTATTTCAAATTAATATGAGGGTACAAATTTTTAGGTTACATCGTTTTCAATCCTCAGATAAAGTTCAAGTTGTATTTGCTTTTCAGTTTCTTAAGGGTGTCTTTAGAAGAACAGAATTTTTTAATTTTGATGAAGTTTGATTTGTCAGGTTTTTCTTTTATAGCTAATGTTTTTTGTTTCCTAAATAAGAAATCTTTGCCTAAACCAAGGACATCAATGTTTTTCTCATATGTTTTACCTGGTGACTTTAAAATGTTAACTTTTATATTTAGATGTATGATCCATTTTGAGTTAATTCTTACTTCTGGCATGAGTTAGTGATAGTTACTACATCCAGGTTCTTTAACCTTATTTTTTCAAAAAAGCTTTCCTTTCTCTATAAGGTAACCTTAGCATCTTTGTTGAAAGTCAACTGTCCATATATTTCATTTGTTTCTGGACTCTCTGTCTATATATCTTCCTTGGTGAGGAAGTGTTAAAGTCTTCTACCCATTTTTAGTCAGCAGGTATAACTGTCCTGGACCCAATCTTGATTTCTCTACTATCAGCTGGTGAAGTCAGACTCTATTTTTACCCTAGTTTCTTTAACTATTAAAAACATCAATAAGGTATCTCTTGACAGTCTAAGAATGAAAGATGGTATTTGTATAAGTATCTCATACAATAGAAGGAAATCAATTATAGTTTCCCTTTCTTCCATCCAATCAAAATCCTGCTGCAATCAAATACTACTTCTCCATTGAAGCCTTTCCCTATCATTCAGATCTTCACCTTCTCCTAATTGAGGAATCACAAGAAGACATATTTCAGAGATCATTTTAACAAATCACAATATGTTACAACTTGGAAGGAACTTCGAAATCTATTAGATTTCCCCTACGGTGGTAACATGCATAGTCAATGAATAAGTCAAAAGAAGAGTAGACATAGAATCCAACTCTATTAACTATTAACTCAGTCCACCACTCAATGTATAGTTTAGCAAGAAATTATACATATATATATATATTTTTTTTTTTTTTTGCAGTTTTGGCCAGAGCCAGGTTTGAACCCGCCACCTCCAGTATATGGGGCCAGCACCCTACTCCTTGAGCCAAAGGCACCACCCAAAATTATATTTTTTCTTTCTTAAAGACTACTGCTTCATCTCATGTGTGTTGCCTCCATGACCAGGCTGTAAATTCATCATGCACTTATTCTTTCTTTCATTCACTCACTATCAATCAGTTATTGAACATGAACATAAATCAGGCATGATGCTGAATTCTGGATATGCAAAAATGAAAAACAAATGGAGCAGCTATCAAGTTTATATATATCCAATTATAGCACTAATTGCATACTGAGCATATAATTACTCAATAAAACTCATTTGATTGACCTTTAGAAACAATTGCATCTGTCAATAACTAAATAAGCAGTAATTTATAATTTGGATTTCAAAGTAGAAAAGACAACCAGTTCCTTCTTTCCATGCCAAGTGCTTTTGTCCCTGGGTCAAGCTACTTTTCTTCTTCTTTTAGGATATTCTGTCCCAGGGGACACCTTTAAAATTTGGTCAAATTCCTTTTTGAGCACTTCTCCACTTACTCACAAGACATGCCCAGAAATTATATAGTTTTGAATGAAGCTTGGGATTCTTGATGAATACAAAGAATAGAAAAGTCATTTAAAATGGCAAGAACATGTGAAAGTGTTTCTGTCCTCATATAAAAAATGCACTAAAATGTTTTGGGAGGCCAAGGCTGGAGGATTGCTTGAGACCAGGAATGGAAGAGTAGCCTGGGCAACATAGTGAGTCTCCATCTACAAAACAATTTAAAAATTAGCCAGGCATAGTGGTGCACATGTCTAGTCTTGGCTACTCAGGAGGCTGAGACTGCCAATGCACTCCAGCCTGAATGACAGAGGGAGATGTTGTCTAAGAAAAAAAAAAAAAGAAAGAAAAAGAAATGGTATGGAAGTGATCAACATTGTTTACTAAAAAGTATTATAACTCAAGATGCTATTAGGTAAATTGACTTAAATATATTTATCCTAGAAAAATTAGTTTTAGTTAAGAACGTATTGCAAATTGGCCTAGCAGAGGCAGTAGGAAGCTTCTTTATTGTAAGGATTTCTACAGAACTGCTGATATTTGAAAACTTAAAGTATTAAGAAAACCTGCTATGTGGGTCCTGCACAGGTGAAGAGTGCCTGATAAGTTAAATACCTGTGTATTTTCTTTTTTTTTTTTTATTGTTGGGTATTCATTGAGGGTACAATAAGCCAGGTTACACTGATTGCAATTGTTAGGCAAAGTCCCTCTTGCAATCATGTCTTGCCCCCATAAAGTGTGACACACACCAAGGCCCCACCCCCTCCCTCCGTCCCTCTTTCTGCTAATACCTGTGTATTTTCTAAGATCAAGATAAATAGAGGCATAGCATATACTTGTACATTAGCCTGCACATACATGTGCAAACTCAAATGCACATACAAGTGCATGTGTGTACACACACACACACACAGTAGTCATCAAGGAACTGGACTGTGGCTCTGTATATTTTCGATTCTGATCATCCTCTCTGATACTGGTCTTCATTGCCTCCCTCCACCACTCCCATACATTTGTCAGCAAAACAATCTGCTGAGTCATGAGAACCCTAAAGACAATGTTTTTCCTTTTTTAATCTGGAGAGAAGGAGAGGGAGACAAAGTGGTGTGGCAGAAAAATCTCAAGATTGGAAACATACAGTCATGACTTCACATTGCTGTGCAATAGGTATGTCCAGAGACTATCTAAATTCTGATTCTACCTCCTGGGACTCAAATATCTTTACCTGTAAAACGTGGTATCTGGTTTATAACAGAAGCTTGGTAAATCTTGGCTTCTTCTGCTATCATCATCATCCTTGCCACCACCAATGGAGAAGATGGAAGCATACAAAATTAAGCTGTTTAGAATAATGGCTACATCATTAAAAGTTATCTTGTGTGAGTGAAAAGGTATATATCATTGTAAAACTGGTCCCATTTATTTTAGAATAACTAAGGTATACACCTGGTTGTTACATTGCTTTTCCCACCAAATTCTGCCCTTTACTCTATTTAAAGTAAATGCCTGCCAGTACCATACTGCTTTGATCACTATACATATGGAACAGAATAGAGAATCTAGAGATGGAGCCAGCCATATATTGTCATTTGATCTTTATTAGTCCAATAAATGTAAACATACATGGGGGAAAGATTTCCTATTTAACAAATGATGCTGAGAGAACTGGCTAGTGACCTGTAGAAGACTGAAACTGGACCGTCACCTTTCACCACTAACAAAAATTGATTCTAACTGGATAAAAGATTTAAACTTAAGACAAGAAACTATAAAAATACTAGAAAAGAGTGCAGGGAAAACACTTGAAGATATTGGCCTGGGAAAATATTTTATGAGGAGGACCCTCCTGGCACCTGAAGCAACACCAAAATATATTACTGGGATCTAATTAATCTAAAAAGCTTCTGCATAGCTAAGGGCACTGCAAGTAAAGAAAATAGACAGGCTTCAGAGTGGTAGAAGGTTTTGCTCATTATGATTCCGACAAAGGAATCTATAGAGAACTCAAATTAATCAATAAGGAAAGAACAAACAAACCCATTTCTTTGTGGGCCATAGACTTGAACAGAAGCTTCTCTAATGAAGTTATTTCTAATCATCAGAGAAATGTAAATCAAAACCACTTTGAGATATCACTTAATTCGAGTGAGGTCAGCCCACATCACAAAATCCCCAAACTGCAGATGTTGGTGTGGATGTGGAGAGAAGGGAACATTTCTAAACTGCTGGTGGGAATGCAAACTAATAGAGCCTTTTGGAAAGAAGTATGGAGAATTCTCAAGGAATTAGAAGTTGACCTACCATTTGATCTTGCAATATCATTACTAGGTATGTACCTAGATGAACAAAAATCATTTTACAACAAAGACATTTGCACCAGAATGTTTATTGCAACCCAATTCATAATTGGCAAATCCTGAAAGCTGTCTAAATGCCTATCAACTGATGAATGGATTAACAAATGTTCCATATGTATACCATAGAATACTATACATCCATAAGAGATGGAGCCTTTACATCTTTTATGTTTATTTGGATGGAGCTGGAACATGTTCTTCTTAGTAAAGTATCTCAAGAATGGGGGAAAAAGTATCCAATGTCCTCAATACTATTATGAAACCAACATATAATCACACATTCATATGAATGATAAAACACAAATATAGTCCAGAAAGAAAGAGAGGAGAGGAGAGTGGGGGAGGGGAGGCGAAGGGGAGAGTGGAGAGGAGTGGGAGAGTGAAGGGAGGGTTTTTGGTGGGATCTCATCTAATGTGCACAATGCAAGGGTACATTTCGAACCAACTAATATATTATAAATATATTATAAATGTCTTACCACGAAATATAAGTGAGATGATGGTTATATTAATTAGTTTGATTTAAGCATTCCACATTATATATTGAATATATATAGTGTACCCCAAAATGTATACAGTTATGATTTAATAAGAAAAAAAAAAGTAAGTGCCTGCTACCCAACTACCTGAGACAACTTTTATATTTCCTTTTCTGTGTCGGTCCTGTTCTCCCCTGTTCCTCTTTTCTTACTTCCTTAATACACTCCTCATTTCCATAGATTTCTTGCTTCCTTTCATGCAGCTTTTCATTCCGGCTGGTAACATCAACAGAAACACAGCCAAGGCAGTAACACTAGATCCCCTTCTGTGGAATAATGATGATGAGAAGGATGATGATTATGATAATACTTACCATTTTTGAGTACTTAATGTGTGCTAGTCACTTTTTAAAATAAGTTTCCTTTTCCTCGTCATTTTTAAACACGTTTCAATCATTACCACATTTAATCTTCACAACAGCCCTATGAGGTGGCTATTGTTAGCTTGTATTTTTACAGATAGAGAAAACAAGGCACAGAGGAAGTTAAGCCACTTGCCTTCAAGCCACTTTTCTAAGAGTTTAAAACATGTTATTAATTACTAAAGCCAGATTTTTCTCTAAATCCACTGTCCATGAATGGGATGAAATGTTGTACTTCTTTTCCTGGAGCACACACTGTAGGAGTTCTGCAGATTTGGAATGTGTTGTTAAGGGCCTCCCATAGTGAAATAGCACAAGCCAGGCACCTGATGAGTAGAATCTGCTTCATACAGCAGCAGCTGAAGTTGCAGTTGCTCACAAGGAAGATTAGAACAAACATAGCTTCTGATGTTTCTTTTATGTTCATATTATTTACCAGAAGGAACTATGCTCAGTTGTCCCCAAGAAAGACAGCATTGACAAATTCAGCATTTAATGAATAAATCCATAGTCTATGCGAATCGCATTGTCTTGACAGTGAGGGAAATAAAACCACCACGGGCCTCATTGACTTCAGAATTATGAGATGTCCATGACTATATTACAGACTATTTATCCAAATAAATTTCTGATCACTCAACAATATGTCAGTTCTAAGTGCCTGCACACATGCTTCAGTTGCTCCTTGGGGGCCATTTTTCTATATAGAACATGTCCCTAAAAACATAGTATGTGATGAGAGAGCCTTGCCAAGCTGAGCACAATGGGGCGTGTAGGTGGGCAGTTATTCTTTAGACATTAAGGAAATTCTGAATAGAGAGTCTGAGCCACTTAGAAACTGTAGACTAATAATATATGCGAGGCTGTTAATGGAGGCTGGCATGATGGAATTACATAGCAGTACTTAGGAAATAGGTAATGAGATCTGCGTATCATTACTTGGACATTTTTAGAAGCACCTCAGACTAAATGGGTTAAATGCTGATTATTTCTTTGCTAGAAAATGTTATTAACTGAGAAGCTATGTTTTTGTTAAAAATGGTTTTCTTATTATAAAGCTCACATGAGCTTTTTGTATAAAACAGATTTTTTTCCTATTAATTTACTTATTCAATGTTATTCAAATATTGCTTATAAGCCAAGCAGATCTCTAAGCTTTGGGACTACAGGGAAGATGTGATTTTTATCTACAGGTAACATATGTATATATTTTTAACAAAAATTGTTTTCGTAGGGTACATACATTTTAGCCTTAATTTTTTTCAGTCAATCGTCTATTTTAATGGCTATTATTACACTGTTTGGGCCATGCAATTATTTAATAAAATATTTTTAACAATTTTCATGAAAAAATACTAAGTTGTATTTTGCCTTTCTTTGATTACTAATTGAACAGTTTTATAAGTATATTCCTTATTCATACATATTATTTTTCTATTTTCTAATTTTTTCATTTTTCTAAAGTACATTGTTAACAGTTACTTTTAGTAAATCTTTGGGTATTTCTTTGAGATAAAGGTTGATGCTTGTTTCCTTCAGGGAACTAACACTTGAGTTGGAGTATGAAATTGGTGAAGAAACAAATAAGAAACAAACAAGCAAAATAAAGAATCCTCATGCCCAAGTCAGTATTGCAGATGATTAGGACATAAATAAGTCAATGCCAAGGGGACACGCACAAAGGCTTGAGACAGTCCATCCAGTGTGGCTTCCAGCTGGGAAGAGGAGGGGCTAGGTCATCTCCTTAACTGGGAATGTGGCAGGACGGTCATGGAACAACCCAGTTCCCTTTTGTGTCAACCTTCTTAGCAGAGGCAAACCAGTGAAGGTTCCTAGAACTCAATTCTCTCATTTAACACAAAGGTAGACAATTTGATGCTTTTCCCTCTAAAATTCTGGGTCTCCAGATATAGAAGAGTTGTTAAAGAGAATGGAAGAAAGGGGTACAGTACCAGAGTTGGGAAATTAGACTTATAGTAAATGATGAGTCCAAATCCTTTACACTTAAGAATCTTTGGCACAAAGTAGTGTTTCTTAATGCCATTGGGAAAGTTTGTCACAAGCTGCTAAAGAATGTTTGGAAAAACAAGCATCCTATAGTCATATAAGTCAGGAAATTACAGGTTAAACAAAGTTAAATGTGTTTCTGCATTGCAAGACTTTTCAGATTCTTGGGGGCGGAGCAAGATGGCAGCCGAGTAACAGCTTCCTTGCATCTGGGCACCGTGAGTCTGGGGAGATAGGACTCCAGGCATCTCTGGCTGGTGGGAACTGCCTATCACCACTCCTATGAGGATACAGGGAGTCAGCGAGAGACTTCTGGACCCCAAGAGGAGGACTAAAACAGTGGAAAACCGGCAAGTGGTCGCGTGTGTTCAACCCGTCTAAACCCGCCCACAACTGTAAGTTCAGTAGCAGCGAGACTGCAAACCAGAAAGGCCTTACCTGTGAACTCTTTTGATGTCCTTGGACTTGGCACTGAGTTGAACTGCCTTGGGGAAGGCCTGAGTGGGAGTGCGGAGAACTTTGGCCGTTGTCTAGGGCCCCAGTCTGAGCCGCTGAGCCAGACGGAGCTAATAGTGTTTGGCGGTGGGTCACACGGATCCATTGTCAGCGATCTGCCCCGGCAAGCTCCGCCCTCAGGGTCACAGAGCTAGAAACGGGTGGGAGCTGGTAACCCAGCAACCAAGTAGCCTAAGGGTGGGGTCTGAGCCGCCTTGCAGCCCTAACCCTCAGGGGCAGAGTGAGACCAGTTTTGGCACACTGAGTAAGTGGATAGCCACTTCAGCAGCGATTCCAGCGAGAAAGCTGGGAAAGCTTCTGCTCAGCAAGTTTACAAGTTCAAAGTGCCTTTTAAGTGGGCTGAAGAGAGATTTAGGGTGTCTACCTGCTGGGGTTTGAGAAATCGGCAGCCTCCAGTCGTATCGGAACTGTGACTAACATCCCATACCCCAAAAGACCACGTGTTGCCCAGACAATATTCATCAACATATACAAACTGCTTTGTTTTTGGTTGTGTATTTTTTTTTCTTTTTTTTTTTTGTTTGGTTGGGTTTTTTTGTTTGTTTATTTTGACGTTGTTGACGTTCTTTTGTTTCTTAATTTCAATCTTTTCCATACAGATCCCTTTTTCTTTCTCAATTTTTCTAGTTTAATTATAATTTCCCATTGCTGCCTTTTTTAATAACTACAACTTCATTTTTGCTAGTGTTTCTACCGCTATCACTTGGTTTTTCACCCAATTTTATCGCCATAAAGTTTTCTGTTTGCTTGTTTTGGTTTGAGTTATAGCATTTTTGTCTTTCCTCTCTACTTGGTGGAGGTGGGGTACTGTGTCTGACCAGGTTAGCAAAGAGCTGCTGACCTCAAGGGAACCACCCAACTGGGCACCCAACCCCCAGAAGGTGGGGTTATTTAAGGTTGTGTCAAAGTACCCTACTGTACACCTATATTGCCCTGTCTCCCTCTTTCTGTGCCTCTCTTCTTTTTGTCAATATTCCTTATCCCTACCCCCTCTCCTTTCTCTATCTTTCTTTTTTTTCTTATCACTCGGTCCTCCTTTCTTTCATCCCTTTTTTGCTCTTCAACCTTCTCACCTTTCTGGTCCTGTAACCCTTAGTCCACAGGCACAAGAACTTAAAGAGCAAGAGGAAGTGAAAGGAAAATTAGGGCAAGGAAACAGATAAAAGAAATCACTCATGAGGAAGAATCAGCAGAAAACTCCAGGCAACATGAAGAACCAGTCCAGAACAACCCCGCCAAGGGACCATGAGGTAGCTACTGCAGAGGATTCCACCTATACAGAAATGTTAGGAATGACAGAAAGGGAATTTAGAATACACATGTTGAAAACAATGAAAGAAATGATGGAAACAATGAAGGAAACTGCTAATAAAGTGGAAAATAACCAAAAGGAAATCCAAAAACAGAATCAAATCAGAGATGAACGATATGAAGAATATAAAAAGGATATAGCAGAGCTGAAGGAAATGAAACAGTCAATCAGGGAACTTAAAGATGCAATGGAAAGTATCAGCAACAGGTTAGACCATGCAGAAGAAAGAATTTCAGAGGTAGAAGACAAAGTTTTTGAGATAACCCAGATAGTAAAAGAGGCAGAAAAGAAGAGAGAGAAAGCAGAACGTTCACTGTCAGAATTATGGGACTTTATGAAACGTTCCAACATACGAGTTATAGGAATTCCAGAAGGGGAAGAAGAATGCCCCAGAGGAATGGAAGCCATACTAGAGAATATTATAAAAGAAAATTTCCCAAACATCACCAAAGATACTGACACACTGCTTTCAGAGGGATATCGGACCCCAGGTCGCCTCAACTCTAACCGAGCTTCTCCAAGACACATTGTGATGAACCTGTCCAAAGTCAAGACAAAAGAAAAGATTCTGCAAGCTGCCAGGAGTAAGCGCCAGTTGACCTACAGGGGCAAATCCATCAGAGTGACCTCAGACTTCTCTAATGAAACTTTCCAAGCAAGAAGACAATGGTCATCTACCTTTAATCTACTTAAACAGAACAATTTTCAGCCCAGAATTCTGTACCCTGCTAAGCTAAGCTTCAAAATTGATGGAGAAATCAAATCATTTACGGATATACAAACATTGAGGAAATTCACCACAACAAGACCAGCTCTACAGGGAATACTTCAACCTGTTCTGCACACTGACCACCACAATGGATCAGCAGCAAAGTAAGAACTCAGAAATCAAAGGACAGAACCTAACCTCCACACTGATGCAAAAGATAAAACTAAGCAATGGACTCTCACCAAATAAGACGAATAGAATACTACCACACTTATCCATTATCTCCATAAATGTTAATGGCTTGAATTCCCCACTGAAGAGACATAGATTGGCTGACTGGATTAAAAAACACAAGCCATCCATTTGCTGTCTGCAAGAAACACACCTGGCTTCAAAAGACAAATTAAAGCTCCGAGTCAAGGGTTGGAAGACAATTTTTCAGGCAAATGGAATTCAGAAGAAAAGAGGAGTTGCAATCTTATTTTCAGATACATGTGGATTTAAAGCAACTAAAGTCAAAAAAGACAAAGATGGTCACTTTATATTGGTCAAGGGAAAACTACAACAAGAAGACATTTCAATTCTAAATATCTATGCACCAAATTTAAATGCTCCCAGATTCTTGAAACAGACCTTACTCAGTCTGAGCAATATGATATCTGATAATACCATCATAACAGGGGACTTTAACACACCTCTTACAGAGCTGGACAGATCCTCTAAACAGAAATTAAACAAAGATATAAGAGATTTAAATGAGACCCTAGAACAATTATGCTTGATAGACGCATATAGAACACTCCACCCCAAAGATAAAGAATATACATTCTTCTCATCACCCCATGGAACATTCTCCAAAATTGATCATATCCTGGGACACAAAACAAATATCAACAGAATCAAAAGAATTGAAATTTTACCTTGTATCTTTTCAGACCATAAGGCACTAAAGGTGGAACTCAACTCTAACAAAAATGCTCGACCCTATCCAAAGGCATGGAAATTAAACAATCTTCTGTTGAATAACAGATGGGTGCAGGAAGAAATCAAAAAGGAAATCACTAACTTCCTTAAGCATAACAACAATGAAGACACAAGCTACCAAAACCTGTGGGATACTGCAAAAGCAGTTTTGAGAGGAAAATTCATCGCTTTAGATGCCTACATTCGAAAAACAGACAGAGAGCACATCAACAATCTCACAAGAGACCTTATGGAATTGGAAAAAGAAGAACAATCTAAGCCTAAACTCAGTAGAAGAAAAGAAATCTCCAAAATCAAATCAGAGATCAATGAAATTGAAAACAAAAGAATCATTCAGAAAATTAATGAAACAAGGAGTTGGTTTTTTGAAAAAATAAATAAAATAGATAAACCATTGGCCAGACTAACTAGAAATAGAAAAGTAAAATCTCTAGTAACCTCAATCAGAAACGATAAAGGGGAAATAACAACTGATCCCACAGAGATACAAGAGATCATCTCTGAATACTACCAGAAACTGTATGCCCAGAAATTTGACAATGTGAAGGAAATGGATCAATATTTGGAATCACACCCTCTCCCTAGACTTGGCCAGGAAGAAATAGACCTCCTGAACAAACCAATTTCAAGCACTGAGATCAAAGAAACAATAAAAAAGCTTCCAACTAAAAAATGCCCTGGTCCAGATGGCTTCACTCCAGAATTCTATCAAACCTTCAAGGAAGAGCTTATTCCTGTACTGCAGAAATTATTCCAAAAAATTGAGGAAGAAGGAATCTTCCCCAACACATTCTATGAAGCAAACATCACCCTGATACCAAAACCAGGAAAAGACCCAAACAAAAAGGAGAATTTCAGACCAATCTCACTCATGAATATAGATGGAAAAATTCTCAACAAAATCCTAGCCAATAGATTACAGCTTATCATCAAAAAAGTCATTCATCATGATCAAGCAGGCTTCATCCCAGGGATGCAAGGCTGGTTCAACATACGCAAGTCCATAAACGTTATCCACCATATTAACAGAGGCAAAAATAAAGATCACATGATCCTCTCAATAGATGCAGAAAAAGCATTTGATAAAATCCAGCATCCTTTTCTAATTAGAACACTGAAGAGTATAGGCATAGGTGGCACATTTCTAAAACTGATTGAAGCTATCTATGACAAACCCACAGCCAATATTTTACTGAATGGAGTAAAACTCAAAGCTTTTCCTCTTAGAACTGGAACCAGACAAGGTTGTCCTCTGTCACCTTTACTATTCAACATAGTGCTGGAAGTTCTAGCCAATACAATTAGGCAAGACAAGGAAATAAAGGGAATCCAAATGGGAGCAGAGGAGGTCAAACTCTCCCTCTTTGCTGACGACATGATCTTATACTTAGAGAACCCCAAAGACTCAACCACAAGACTCCTAGAAGTCATCAAAAAATACAGTAATGTTTCAGGATATAAAATCAATGTCCACAAGTCAGTAGCCTTTGTATACACCAATAACAGTCAAGAGGAGAAGCTAATTAAGGACACAACTCCCTTCACCATAGTTTCAAAGAAAATGAAATACCTAGGAATATACCTAACGAAGGAGGTGAAGGACCTCTATAAAGAAAACTATGAACTCCTCAGAAAGGAAATAGCAGAGGATATTAACAAATGGAAGAACATACCATGCTCATGGCTTGGAAGAATCAACATTGTTAAAATGTCTATACTTCCCAAAGCAATCTACCTATTCAATGCCATTCCTATCAAAGTACCTACATCGTACTTTCAAGATTTGGAAAAAATGATTCTGCGTTTTGTATGGAACCGGAAAAAACCCCGTATAGCTAAGGCAGTTCTTAGTAACAAAAATAAAGCTGGGGGCATCAGCATACCAGATTTTAGTCTGTACTACAAAGCCATAGTGCTCAAGACAGCATGGTACTGGCACAAAAACAGAGACATAGACACTTGGAATCGAATTGAACACCAAGAAATGAAACTAACATCTTACAACCACCTAATCTTCGATAAACCAAACAAGAACTTACCTTGGGGGAAAGACTCCCTATTCAATAAATGGTGTTGGGAGAACTGGATGTCTGCGTGTAAAAGACTGAAACTGGACCCACACCTTTCCCCACTCACAAAAATTGATTCAAGATGGATAAAGGACTTAAATTTAAGGCACGAAACAATAAAAATCCTCAAAGAAAGCATAGGAAAAACACTGGAAGATATTGGCCTGGGGGAAGACTTCATGAAGAAGACTGCCATGGCAATTGCAACAACAACAAAAATAAACAAATGGGACTTCATTAAACTGAAAAGCTTCTGTACAGCTAAGGTGACGATAACCAAAGCAAAGAGACAACCCACACAATGGGAAAGGATATTTGCATATTTTCAATCAGACAAAAGCTTGATAACCAGGATCTATAGAGAACTCAAATTAATCCACATGAAAAAAGCCAACAATCCCTTATATCAATGGGCAAGAGACATGAATAGAACTTTCTCTAAAGACGACAGACGAATGGCTAACAAACACATGAAAAAATGTTCATCATCTCTATATATTAGAGAAATGCAAATCAAAACATCCCTGAGATACCATCTAACCCCAGAGAGAATGGCCCACATCACAAAATCTCAAAACTGCAGATGCTGGCGTGGATGTGGAGAGAAGGGAACACTTTTACACTGCTGGTGGGACTGCAAACTAGTACAACCTTTCTGGAAGGAAGTATGGAGAAACCTCAAAGCACTCAACCTAGACCTCCCATTCGATCCTGCAATCCCATTACTGGGCATCTACCCAGAAGGAAAAAAATCCTTTTATCATAAGGACACTTGTACTAGACTGTTTATTGCAGCTCAATTTACAATCGCCAAAATGTGGAAACAGCCTAAATGCCCACCAACCCAGGAATGGATTAACAAGCTGTGGTATATGTATACCATGGAATACTATTCAGCCATTAAAAAAAATGGAGACTTTACATCCTTCGTATTAACCTGGATGGAAGTGGAAGACATTATTCTTAGTAAAGCATCACAAGAATGGAGAAGCATGAATCCTATGTACTCAATCTTGATATGAGGACAATTAATGACAATGAAGGTTATGGGGGGGTGCAGAAAGAGGGATGGAGGGAGGGGGGTGGGGCCTTAGTGTGTGTCACACTTTATGGGGGCAAGACATGATTGCAAGAGGGACTTTACCTAACAATTGCAATCAGTGTAACTGGCTTATTGTACCCTCAATGAATCCCCAACAATAAAAAAAAAAAAAAACAGCAAAAAAAAAAAAAAAAAAAAAAAAAAAAAAAAAAAGACTTTTCAGATTCTTTAACCTGCTAAAGTGTGTGTGGAATCTCTAAGAAGGACATAGAGTTTGCAGCATTTCCAAATTTGTATGGCCAAAGAATTCTTTTTTGGAGCATCTTTCATGACTAGAAGCCAAAAGAACACAGAGAAACACAGGTGTAAACACAGGTCAGATTGAACAGGATGGGCAAAAAGCCTTTGGCCCCTCTGAACTTTTACATAGATCCATGTGCAAGGAGAGCAGCAGCTTGGCACAGGCATGTTTCTCCCTGTGCCAGGACACACTCAGGGTCAGTGAGCAGATCGTTTTGCTCTTTTTAATGTGCAAACCTCTATGGCAGGCTAAGGACGGAGCATTCCTTTCTGCTAAGGTGTCAGGAACACTCAGAGCCAGGCCACTTCTTCTATCCTCACAATTCTCCTTTTAGAATTATCTTAAATCTAATATAGACTCCTTCTATTGACAAGAAAAATTTTATCAGACAGCATCACATTTTATTGATGATTAGCCTTACTTTTGGAGGATCAGCTCCAACTTTGAGGATCAGCAAACATGATTTAAATTAAAAAAAAATCATTCAAACACATTTATTGAGATCCATTATTTTTTGGTTACCATGTCTTGCTTTGAAGTACAGCCATGAACAGGACCAGTTTCTGTCTTCACGAGGCCGAATCACAGTTAACTTGTGGATGGGAAGAGGGGAGCGAAAAATAAATGAACAGTTGAGCACATAGTGATAAGAGCAATAATTAAGTTATGGAAAAGTTAGTAGGGAAATTCAAAATGAGAATCATCTAGCCCAGACCAGAGATATTTATGAAGGCCTCATTGAAAAGGCAATAGTGATGAGTAGGAGGTCACCAGACAGGCAACATATAGAGGCCATTCCAGATAGAAAATCACTGTGCCAACTACATAAGAAGGAAAAAGTAATGGGTTGTAGCAAAAAGCTGGCTATGAAGTGAACATAGTTATTTTTACTAAGGAGATGAGACTCTAATGAAAGGCCGAATCACATTATATATGACCACATAAGGAAGAATAGGGCTTTGGGCTTGATTCTGTGGATCATAGAGGGAATTCCTGAAGGGTTTTAAGTGAATGAGCCACAAAAACAGATTTGAAGTCTTATTCTAAAACAATGAAATAAAATAAAATAAATCTATCACAGTGATAGGGAATCTGATTGAAAACCTCGAGGAAGAGCTCTTAAGTCAGAAGCTATTTATTGCAAATTTAGTACAGAATTGATGAATGCCTAAGCTAAGGCAGTGGCATGAGATGAAAATCACACCTAGACTAAAATTCCACCATAAGGTAAATAAGATTTTCCAGAAAATGATGCTAATAAGCAAGCATATTAGGGCAAAAATGTAATAGAGACATTAATTCTTTAATATTGCCACTGATCAAAATTGACAAAATGTGCCATCTCATTCCATGTTCATTGTATGCTTAGCCAATTATCTTGAAGCTAAACATAGTAGAGATTATCAGGTGTAGGATTTTAAACAGCCAAGTTTTGGGGGGTGTTTTCACAGTGCACAAGGTACTAACATAAGTGTTAAAAACCGATGACTACTGCTAAGTTCTTCAAGCCAAATCATTATCTGTGCTTCAGAAAGGAACTAAATTGGTGATGGGGAGGAGGTGGACATGAAGCAGTTCTCTAGTCCGTAGTCCAGAACCACTGAAATCTTAAAGTAGCAAATTCTCAGGCCCACCTCCTACTAACAGACATGCTCCTAAGAGGTGGTAGAGGGAGGAAACTGCTTTTTAGGACAGATTAGAACAGATATTTGCATCCACAGGATCAAATGTCTGAATTATAGGCCAGCTGCTTCTGGCCTATTTCCAAAACAACAGGGCTAGTGAGGGTTATTTATTCCCAGTGCTGGTTTAGAGCTGGTTTAAATCATCTTCCCTTAATTTTCTACTTCATACCTATATTTCTGGCCAAGTGTTCTGTTTAGAATATGTCTACAGAGAGATTGTTTGGATTCTAGCTTCTCAGTCAAGTGATAAAATAAAGAATTCCAAACAGTCTCAGTAATAATAAGCTGTTTATATGATTTAACTCATTTAAGTATCACTACAACCTGTGAGGTAGTTATAAGTACTATCCTTATTTTATAAAGACGAGAAAACTGAGATCCACAGATGCTAGTCCAACTGATCAAGGTACTGCACCTAGTAAATAGCAAAACCTGGGTTCTTGACCCATGTTTGGCTCCAGAGCCCTTGTGGGACTTAAACATGGGGGGTTCCCACCCTCAGCATACCTGAGATTTAACTGATAACTTAGAAGTAAGAACTTGGCAATATGAATTGTAATTCAGAAATGCTCACTTTGAAACAGAATGGTCAGGGTCCTGGTGATCCCAGATGGTCAACAAATTACAGACAGATCTTTTCTTAGATACATATAGCTCAGAGAAACTGGCCTTCAAAGAAAGGAGCAGTGTTTATCTTTGTAAGGAGATCCTGAATTCAAAAAATAGATTAAATTTTAGTCTAATAATCGTGTAATGTCCTAAGACATCAGATTATTTCATTGATTTAATCAGGAATTAAGTACTTCTGTGGCAGTTATTTATTGAGCACTTTCTAGATGAAAGTATGTTGTTATCAACATTTCTTTCTAAAGGGTATTGTAGCAATAAAGCCATGAAATAAAATCTCACAAAGGAGTTATGAGTGGACAAATACTTTAGGAAATGATCTTTGTGATTGGAGAAAGAAAAGAAGGCTTAAATATACACATATGTACTCAGTGCTAAGGACTTTTTTGTGAGATGTAGGAATCTATCACATGCACATACAATAGCTACATACATACATACATGTACACATACACATTACTACCAGTACAACAACCCATCTGACCCATCACTTTGATGGAAATTGAATTCCTCCACTTCAGCTTATTGTTATAGACAAGATATAAAAAATAACCACAAATAAAAAACCTCAAATAACACACAGATTCGGTGATTATCAAATTGAATATTTAGTTTGAATTTGTGGTAAGACTTGGAATCTGTAGAAAATAAAAACACTCTGGTTATAAGAATTATGGTATATGAGATATGCCAAAAAAGCAAGAAAGATTATTTTGATGAACGATTTCTAGCATACATACACCTTGTATTGAGAACTGTTTGCTCAGGAAGTGATAATTTCCATCTTAAATGAATGTGAAATTTCTCCTATTTTTAGTGGTACAAAATTTTTACAACCTTTGATTCAGTACCTCCTACTAAACGCATCCTTTCAAAAGTATGAAATGCTGAAGGTCTGTCTGTATTATTCAAACCAGCAATTAGAACCAGATGTTACTGCACTTTATATTTAGACACCACATTTCAATATCTAAAAAAGAAAGAATGCTCATGAAGGACAGAGGGAATAATTTATAAATGCAATTAAAGCATATTGTTTAGACTCCTTCTCACTAATTTACCTGATTGCAAAGTAAAATTAAAAGAATTCATATTTAAATGTAAAATTGGGCCAATGAGTAATGAATTTTTTTTAACTGCGTGTATAAGGAAAAGAAGAAGATACCAGGTACACAATTGTGTCAGATACATCTCTTGCTCAATTTTATACCTTTACTATAACATCCTCCATCTTCTTTGCAAGACTGTCAAGTTCTAGAGGGTATATATTTATATCAAAATATGTATTTTATCTAGAGGGTATATATTTATATCATATATATAAATTTTATCTAGAGGGTATATATTTATATCAATATATATATTTATATCTAGATGGATATATTTATATCAATTTTAAAGAAAATGTACAGATCAAGAGCAACTTGAAACTAACCACCTGCTAAGTATCAAAGCTTTTAATAGGTCTCTATAAATATTGAAGACATCATATGTGTTTGAAATGTTCTTCATCTAGGAAAATAATGGAAGAATGGAAATAAAGAATGGAAATTCTATGTCCCAGCTAAAACTCCTTTAAAAAGCATGTCATATGGCACATCTCCTGGGTGAAGAGCTCAACTATAACTTGGACTTTACCTAACAAACACAAACAATGTAACCTAATCATATGTACACTGATATTAATCTGAAATAAAGAATAAATAAGTAAAGCATGTCATACATGTGGAAAATAGATATTAGCACAGCATAGAAGATAGAACCCATTCTTAAGGTATGGTTAACACTTAGAAAGAAATAGAATGGGTAGGTACCTCTTTCCCTCAGTTATCTGATAATTTCTAGTAGGTACTTGTTTTAGTTAAGTCAATACCTTATGGCATTTTCATAGGAGTGGATTTTATTCTTACTTATAGTCTTTTGGTGGCTGATATCAAACAGATTGGCTTTTCCTGAGTGCACTCTAACAGCTGGTGGCATAGAGGTCCCCTGTCTTCATGCTAGTAGCAGAGGAGCCTGTGATGGATTATTAGACTGATGCCTTGAGAGCTGTGCAGGGCAGAAAACTGAAACCAGGGATCAGCTGATACACTGTCAACACTCAATCCATGGTGAAGATTACTATTTGTGGGAGATGCAAATGAGAAAACCAGAGGCTCAAAACATAACTTGGAGAACTAAAACTGAGGTCATCGCTGAGTTTTTAAAAACTACCAAGTCCTGACCACACTACCCCAACTTGGAAGGAGGCAATCTTGGACAGGGCCTGAAGGAGCTGAGTATTTAACAAGTATTTCATCCCTTTTACCATCTCATGTTTTTGACAGATATTATCAGAAAACCTCACTTTGAGATTCTCTGCACTTGAGGGCTTTAAGGCTGACAGTGAGAAGGCTGCTTTATATAAATTATATTATCATTCACCTAAAATTCCACTTTTTGAAGAAAATCCCCCCCACACAATTAATCACTACTCTATTTCCTGTGCTTAATGAGAATACTGTGGGAAGTGAGCTCAGAAGAGAGGCAATTTGTCCCTTCCATTTTAAACCAGACTATTTAGTTCAAAATATAACTTTCCTCTGGCACATCTCAACCAATTCCAATGGACAAAATAATAAAGTTATTTCATAAAAGCCTCAGTTTCCCCATTTTCTTCCACCAGCGTTTGTATTTGCTATTTGAGAAGACATTACATGATCTTTCAGCATCACTGCTGTCTCTAAGTGAGACTGAGGAAAGGGGCATGGTGCCAGAAAATTAAGGAGCTGTGGAATTTAAGAATTAGTTACACGGTTTCAAACAAGGTGGTAAAACAAGTCTCGTTTTCTAATAACAGCAAGAAATAACCATGACTATGGATGAAAATCAAGAAAGCGAGGCTAGTTAATATAAAAGGACCAGGGAAAGTTCAGTTCTCCATGGCAGAAGCACCTTGATAAAAACAGAGCTGTCCACACTTCTGTGTGCTTTTCCTTTAGCACCACATGTTCAGGGGTGGCCTTCATACTTACAAGGACAGAAAGGCTAACATTGGATGATTATGAAGCCTCCAAGTAGTTATAAAGAGATTTTTATAGTAAATATCCAGAACCCTTGATTTACCACCCAAACCTTTTCCCCTCCTGAATGTTCTCCACCTCAGTAAATGATAACATTGCTTTCCAGTTGCTTAGTCCAAAAACTGAGTTATCTTTGATGCCAATAATCTTTTCACATCCCATATTCAATCAATATATCGACAAATACTGAGGGTCCTATATTGAAAACATAATCAGAATCAGACCAGTTCACACTCTCCTGCTGTCCCCCTACCCAAGCCAGCATTTTTTCTTGCATGAATTATTGCAATTGCTACTTACCTGGTCTCGCTGCTAGGATCCTTGCCTCTTCGAGGTTAGTTTATCCCCTACACAGCACATCTTTCAGCCATCCCTGGGCCTATGCCTCGGAGAGAACCTCCCAGCCCCTCCCCCAGCCTTCCATACCCTGTCCACTCTGTAACCTGTCCTTTATGCCAATCTTAGTATAAAACCAAAAGGTCAATGGTCAATGGTCAATGGTCAAAAGGTCAATGCTTCCAGGGGTTGGGTTGGGAGAGGGATGAATAGCTGTAGCATAGTGGATTGGGGGGAGGGGCAATGAAAATACTTCCTATTATATTACAGGGTGTCCCAAAGTTTGCCCAAAAGTTGCCATACATAGGGAAAATGGAAAATTGTAGCTATATGTACCTTTATTTACAAAATATTTATTACAAAATTTTATAAAGAGGTAGCCAACACATAGAAAATATTTTGTAAATATTTTGTAAAATTTTATAATGAATGTTTTGGAAAAAAGGTACATTTGGCTACAATTTCACGTTTTTCCTATGTATGGTGACTTTATGGGTGATTTTTGGGCCACTGCATATAATTATGAATATATGTCATTATATATTTGTCTAACCACAAAAATGTACAACACCAAGGGTAGATGCTAATGTAAATCATGGACTCTACCTGGTAATGTTGTATTATGTTTGTTCATTTCTAACAAATGTACCAGCCTAGTGCCAGAATGTTGATGGTGAGAAGATTAGGGTGGGGTTGAAATGTAGGAACTTACTTTTCCTTCAGGTTTCCTGCTACTTAAAGCTGTTGTATAAAATAAAGACTATTAATATTAATAAGTAGCAAACGAAGCAAAGAGAAAAAGAGCATGAGAACAGACAAGAGGGATAAGAAATGAAATGGAGAGTTAAAGATAAAAACACTGGGAAGAAATCCAGCATCAGACCCACCAAAAGACTAAATATTAGACAATGATTTCAGATAAGTTCAAGTTGTTAGCAGAGATCATTCCCATGGAAAGTGCTGGGCATTACTGCCCATTTCAGGAATGACAGGGAGAAGGATCATCCCTTGGGTGACAGAGAGAATGACAAAACAAATGTGGCAAAATACTAACATTCCTCTAACCTCTAGGAAGAAAACCAGACTGAGTACCATTTAAGTTGCAATAAAAATAAGCATACATAAAGAAGAAGGTATTTCTCTGAGCCAACTTAAAAATCCCTTTCTAATATGTGAATGTAGGTAATTAGTGGTCAATATGTGTCTGGTTTTTTAAAAGTCATAATTATAAGACTTTATTAAAGATACTGTAATTTCCTTTCTCATGAGCCTGATACCTTAAATCTCTGCTTTCTGTAACTATGCTTTAGCTAAATTCTGAACCCAGAAAGAGTTGGAATTGAAAGTACAACCATATAAAGAATAATATTTGGATAATTAGCAAGATTTGAATAAGTTCTGTAGATTAGATAATAATACTACATCAAGTTAATTTTCCAACTCTAATAATTGCACTTATGTTATTGTAAGAGAATGTCTTCATTCTTAAGAAATATGCACTCATGAGGCTGGGAGTTATGGCAGGTGCCTATAATCCCAGTTACTTGGGAGGCTGAGATAAGAGAATCGCTTGAGCCCAAGAGTTTGATGTTGCTGTGAGCTATGATGCCATGGTACTCTACTGAGGGTGATAAAATGAGATTCTGTTTAAAAAAAAAAATATATATATATATATATATATGCACTGAAATATTAAGGATAAAGAGATCCTATTTGCAACTTTCAAATGTTTCAAAAAATACATACATGTTATGAACTAAGGAGAGAGACAGAGACAGAATGACAGAACAAATGTAGCAAAATATTCAGTCAAGACATCTAGGTAAAGGTTGTGCAGAAGTTCTCTCTATTTTTCTTGCAACTTATCTAAGATTGAGGTTACATCAAAACACAAAGATAATTCTAGAAAGGCTTTGGTCACAGCAGAAAATAAGCCAACACAAATTAGCATATTCTTGTTTGTAGAATAAGGCTTCTCGTAAGCATTGGGACCCAACCCACATTGGAAGTGTTGCATATTCTTGAAAAAATGCACCCTTCTTATCACCCAGCATCTTTACTTTTATCCATCATTTCTAGAAGTTAAACTTTTTTCAGAAATTTTGGTGAAGCAATTAAACTGTCTTAATCTCTACCCGTTATCCAAATAGAAGAAAGCCAGATTCTAAGGATTATTTTTTCTCTCTGGCTTTTGTGATGCTAACCCAGCCAGAAAACATGCTTCTCTATTTCATGAACGTAGGCCTTGTTTTCGTTAGTTGTGTAAAATAACAATAAATTCCATGTGTGGAAACAGTAAACTTTAATGTCAAAATAATTTCTTTTGATTGATATGCTATGCTTTTAGAAGTTTCCAAAATCTTATTTGTACTTCTTATAATCAGAAAATAATAATACTAATGGCTGGTCATCGTCTGCAATTATTTGTTGTATTAAGGCCTGTAAGATTCAGTGTTAGACCCCCACTTAAATGACCATCGTGATGCTGATCTTTTCCAAAACCCTTTCCTATGTTTGTGTTTCACATCTTAGTGTAGTACATTTATTTAGACATTATCCAATGCTAAAATATTTGTAGGTAAGAAATATCACATATTTTATCGGTGCTCATAGAAGGATTGTTTCATTTCCAGTCCAGCATTCTAGCCTGAGCCTAGAAAATACAATTCTCTACTACTGACAATGTTTATACATTTGTAAGGGGAAGACTGACATCTCATGGGTGGAATGGAAAAACAATTAAACATGTTTAACTTAGGCCCCTTTTCCTGTCTCTATTTCTAGGACCAGTGAATTCTTTTCTATTTGTGTTCCAGGGAGCAACCACACATGGATCAGGACTAAAACCTACTCTCTAGAAATGGTTGTGAAGGCCTATCTCATTTCCTGTTTGCAAATGTGGAGATATAAAGCAATAGACCTTTAGTGCATGTGTCTGCCCTGGAAAGACCATGTTAGCCTTTCCAGTGATAAAAATAATATTCCATTCTCTATCTTTCTGATTCTTTTGTCTATTTATATAAACTTGTTCAGAACTCAGGAAAGAAGGGTGCTATTTATTGGCAACACAAAATCACACAAGTGTTATAGTCTAGGCCCTGCCTGGCTTTTCTGCTTTCAGATTCATGGACTTTCTTTTTCTTTTTGTGAATTCACATTACATGGACTTTTGTGAATTCACATTACATGGACTTTCTTTTTCTTTTTGTAAATTACTGGGATTTATAGGCAACTTAGATTTCTACCAGGGATGATTAATTAATAAATTACTCATTTTATTTACATTTCAAAACAAAGTGGCTATTCATTTATTTCATTGCCTGATGAGTATGTGTTCATGACAAGCCATCAGTGACCTAGCTTGTGATTAGCTCTCTCCATTTCATGTGACTTTGCTTGAGCTTCCCAAATCACATACCAAGCTGTTCTAAGACCTTCCTCCTTCTGATGAAGATAATATGAGGAGAAACTGGACCAGGACAAGGTGGAGACTGGTTGGGAGGGCAAGACAGGAAGTCCAGCCCCCGAGTCTTGTAGTGACTTAATCTCTCAATTGGGCAGAGCCAAAGGAGTTGACACCAACAACAGAGCCTGGCTGTAGCTATTAGGAAAGTTAATTCCTGCTTTTCTTGAAATTTGTATTATGACAAAGCGAGACTAAGTCTGAGAATGGGGTCAATCTAAAGGAAACAAAAGAAACAAACAAGCAGTTTACCCTGAGAGATGAATTCTGCTGATAAAATTAGGGGCAATTCTTGGTCTTTTAGTTATGAGATCTATTAGATACACTATTCTGCTTAAGGAAGGTTTGGCAAACTTTCTCCATCCTGTGATTGAATGAATCTGAAAGCTTAACTAACCAAGAAGATCTACACATACTTTCAGTTTTCTTGATTTTTTTTTTTTTTTATTGTTGGGGATTCATTGAGGGTACAATAAGCCAGTTACACTGATTGCAATTGTTAGGTAAAGTTTTCTTGATTTTATGCTTAGTTGCAAACAGAAATAGTATACTATGTATTTAAACCAGACGGAGTTTAATATAGGGAACGTGTCCTCACGTGATGAAAGAGCAGAGACAAACAGCAGGTGGGAAATCCAGCTAGAGATTAGCAGACACCCTGGAGGAGACAGGTCACTAGAGCCCCAGGCCAGGGTCACCTGGAGGAATTGAAAATGGGGCAGATCTATCCATCTGAGAACCAGGACTGTGGAAGAGACTCAGACATTGAGAGACATGCTGCCTGAATCAGAGAGGGCTGGGGAGGGCATGACTCTCCCTCTTCACTCTCTCTCTCTGATGGTGCCTGGGTGTGGTGCCTCTTTTTGGTTCAACCAAGTAAAAATCAGATGACACAGGAGCCTGCAGGAATTTCCCCTCCACTCCTGGCCCCACAACTCCCTCTCCAGTGATATGGATTAAAGTGGGAAAGAATCTGAAAGCAAACAAGCCAAAGCTCGGCACATGCAATGCTGTAAATTAGCAATCACCTTATCTCAAAGGTTAAATCTTTACTCCAGTGTTGTCTAACCAGAAAAGAAAAAAATATATATATAGCACACAAGAAGTACTGGCTTACGACAACCATTCTGTTTCTTTCTTATTCCTTTTTCCCAAATCATAAAGAATACAGAAAATGTGTACTATATCTTTAAAAGCCCTCCACGTAATTCAGATTACATTTGTATCACACCTCTTCTCTTTGTCTGGCCCCTACCCAAAACACAGCCTACCATGGTCGAAATTCAGCTTGTGTGCTTAAATGGCCATTCCCTTGCTCATTTTTTCTTCTTTTCTATTTTAAACTTGGAAGAAAAAAATACCCTAACACATAAACAAACCCCCAAAATTGTTTTCTATGGTAGGGACTCCAAGACCACTGAACCAATATTGTTTCTTAATTATGGCTTCATATCAGATAGTTTGTAAAACCGAAGGGAGACAAAATTTAAAGAGAACACAGTGGCCTTATGTCCCACTTCAAAACAAAATCTTTTTAAATGTAAATTTTAGGAGAATATAAATTAATTTGTGTTTTAGAAGGGGAAAATGACACTGCCTGACCTCTCAGTCCATTATAGGATTTTTTGGCACTGTCTATAACAATTTTGCTCCTGTTCCACCTATAATAATAAAGAGGGGAGGCAGCAGACCCCAGGTCTGAAACTAAGGAATAATTAGTTTTACCTGTGAGCGGAAATTTTATGACTTCTGTAAATTAGGAGTGCCTAGTTGAGTACTTAGGAGGAGAGGGGGAATTTAATGTAGTAAAGTCGTAATATACTACTTATCAGGAACCTTCTCAGGAATCCAAAGGTCATCTGCTTTCCAGTCCCAAAGAAACACAAGCCTGCAGAAACCACCCTGGTCATTTACAACCTGGCTGAGTTTTTCCTCGGGGCCAGAAGACCTGCTCCATCTGCCAACTCAGGCAGACAGGCTATTCTGAGGCCTTTTCTAAATCCGGTCTCAGTCATCCTATGCAAAATATGAGGCTAAGATAATAGCAGCGACTGTGCCCAGGCTGCAGGAGGCAGATGAAAGCCCTGTTCTGGGTTGTGGTATTTGGACAGGAGATTAAAGACTGAATAACAGGATTCCTTATATGACCACGAGAAAGAGTCGCCTCCATGAGAACTTAGAAACCTGAAGTTCAGTGTGATGAGACATGAGAGATTTTCAGTCATTAAGTGACTATCGCAAATCTTTTTCAACAACCTCCTTCCTGTCAACCTGCTGTCAACCTGGCTGTTATTCACTGGGATGCCTACTTCTGTTCTCACCCATTCCCTGGATACATCTAAATAATGTCAGGATGCACTGAGGTCCACAAAGTGGGCGGCTAAAAAACGCTGTCGATGATCTTTATCTCCTTCGTTGGTATTATCAATCTGTTTATTTATTTATCCTTGGCATTACCTTCCATTCCTCTTCACACTTACCTTTATTTAAGAATAGGCTTGACCACAAATGAACAAAGTTAAGAGGCATTTTCCAAATGAACAAAGTTCTTTCTCCATAGAACTTTATATCTTGAAGTTAAACTGTCCTCTGTGAGGTATGTGGTGCTTTTCAATAAAGATAAAGTAATTCTGACAATTGCAAAGACATGTATAACCCAGTCACTTCTCTCAATTAACTGTATTCTTATTTTTTTAATTAAAGTTGTGCAAGTAAATACAAACAAGGTCAAAATAATCATTTTGCAATAGGTGACTTAGATTTATCTGTAAGATTTTTATAGACAATATAAAATTGCAAACATGTCAATTGACTCATTAGAAAATTTCTGAGGTCCATTGAACAAAAGCAACCAAGCCTAACATACAGCCTGAAATGAAATCCGCTAATGTAATGTAATGAAATTTTACCAATAATTAACTTATAAAAACCACAATCTTTTAGGGTTATTTCCTTTCTTTTTCTTTCTTTCTTTTCTTTTTTTTTTTTTTGAGACAGAGTCTCAAGCTGTCACCCTGGGTAGAGTGCCATGGCGTCATAGCTTACAGCAACCTCTAACTTGGGTTCAAGCTATCACCTTGCCTCAGTTTTTTTTATTTTTAGTAGAGACAGGGTTTTGCTGTTGCTCAGGCTGGTCTCAAACTCATGAGCTCAAGCAATCCACCTGCCTGGGCTTCAGAGTGCTAGAATTATAGGCGTGAGCCACCATGCTTAGCCAGGGGCATTTCTTATAATATTCTCAGGTATAAGCCAATGAAATCATAATAAAGCCCATTTCTCTCAAAGAGGTGTAGCAGATTCATAGGTACAGGGGTTAGCTATTTGCTGCATAAATTAATAAAGTAATAGGTTTCAGAGTACATGGAGATAAAAATGTATTGCTTAATACATATTTAAGCAAAGAACAAATCTTAAAGGTTAGTTCTCTCTGTTAAGCTATGACAGTTAAGGGGGCAATGGAATGGTCTATGTTGCCTGAACTATTAGTTTTTTGTGTTTTTAGTTAAGTCCAACCTCTAGGCCTTGATATTAGAGCTAGAGTTTTAAAAGACAGCACCATCTCATAAAAATTTCACCTTACGTAAATATGTACCCTGCTTTGATTAACCAAGAACAGGATCAAAATATTCCTTACACACTTATTTTCGAGAAGAGCTCTGAATCCCAACAAATAGACCACCAGGGAAGATGTACTTATTTTTGATCAACTTCAATATTCAGATTAAAGGATTATAGAGATCCCAAAGTTCTACTGGGTTAAATTTTGCTCTAATAAGTTTGGCCAGGAAAAATGTCAACATGGTTATAAATAGATTTCTTTTATTCCATCAGTGTCTTCTGAGCCCCTGTTATATTTCAGACCTTCTTCTAGATGCTGGAGAAATAGCAGCTAACAGACAAAAATCCTGTCTTCAAGGGTTCAGGTAGCAGATACCTGAATTGGTCATAAAAAAATTTAACAAGATTTTTTTCATATCTGGCTTTAGGAAAGCCCATTACTAAGTGTACTCTACCCCCAAAAAACTGTTTGAAAAACAAAAACTATACCTCACTACCTGATGAATATTTCATCTTAAATTCAATGTCTTTTTTGCAATCATTCTAGAGGCCTATTTGTTTTGTTATCTCACAGGTTTTTAGCATTAATTTTTATAAAGACACTTCTACTATGAATACTTATTGCAAATGTGTAAAATAGTTTTGCAATATTACGTAAGTAGTAGCATTATATATTATTAGGGGCATATCTTGCTATTTTATTAACTATTTAAAACTTTAAGGAATTTTTATCATTTTTCCATAAACCCATTCTCACTCTAGTAACAAGCACTTATCAAATATGACAGTTTTTAAAAATATATTTCATACTCCATTCTCTGTGATTAGTCTTCATATATCAATGCTAATTTTCTATGTTCTGTACCTCTGGTGTATATAGTAAGTGTATATAAATCAACCAAATACAAGATTCTGTTTAGTGAGGAACTGATATTAATGGAAAGTATTGTAAGATAAAAGAAAATAGATGACAATTTTATTTCATTCAGTTTTTAAAAAAGATCTCAAATTTGTAGAATAATACTTGATTATAAAATGCAATAATATGCAGAGCATATTTGTACCCAGACTTATGTGTTAAATCACACTACTCCTTCAAGAAGAGCTATAAATATTCCAGTTCACTTCTTATTTTGGTCAGGACTATATCATGATCCTATAACTAAACCATCTTAGAAATTATATATTTTATATGAAACATCTCACATGATCAGTAATTATTATTAGAAATATGCTATTTTAACTTTTTTGGAAAAAAATGTTTTTTAACAAGTCATGAAAATGGACAAAATTAGGAAGATATGAGATGCAAAACAACTCACTAAAGCACAAAATACTATAAATTTGATAATTTTTTATATAGTATAATTATTTGTCACAGTAAATCTTTAGATATATTTATTTTTAAAAAACTGTAATGGGATAGAATTTCACAGCCACTAAATAGGTTTCAAAATGTTGAAGGGAGTTTTATTTTCAGCAAACTAGTAATTAGGAGAATTTATAAACAGGAGAACTGGCTCTTTTTTTTTTTTTTTTTTTATTGTTGGGGATTCATTGAGGGTACAATAAGCCAGGTTACACTGATTGCAATTGTTGGGTAAAGTCCCTCTTGCAATCATGTCTTGCCCCCATAAAGTGTGACACACACCAAGGCCCCACCCACCTTCCTCCTTCCCTCTTTCTGTTTCCCCCCCCATAACCATAATTGTCATTAATTGTCCTCATATCAAAATTGAGTACATAGGATTCATGCTTCTCCATTCTTGTGATGCTTTACTAAGAATAATGTCTTCCACGTCCATCCAGGTTAATACGAAGGATGTAAAGTCTCCATTTTTTTTAATGGCTGAATAGTATTCCATGGTATACATATACCACAGCTTGTTAATCCATTCCTGGGTTGGTGGGCATTTAGGCTGTTTCCACATTTTGGAGATTGTAAATTGAGCTGCAATAAACAGTCTAGTACAAGTGTCCTTCTTTTTAAGGTAGACTTTTACAGAAGCAAAGAATGCAGTAGAGACCCAAAGGAAGCAGAAATGCACTATAGAATTAATAAACTGAACACAGTAGATATTTTAGAACAGTAAGAGTTTCTTTAGTAAGTGAGACAAGAAGTAGCCCAGCTAATATGCGCTGGTGTCTTGTGCACTTGGTCTCATTCTAGTCATTCTAGACAAACTCATTTAGTCATTTTGATGACCTGCTGGGGTTTGGAAGATGAAGGTTTTACTTTTCCTTTTACTTCTCGTAGCAACTTTGCATTATCTACCAGTATTTATATTCTGCTTCTGATTTTTTCATGTCAACTATAATTATCAAGGAGGCAGAATTATGAAACATTTTTGCTTTATACTTGTGAAAATACCAATAACTATTAAGAAACAACAATATTTATTGACTACTTTTTCAATAGTGTTAAAATCTAAGAGAGAACACATACACCCTGAAATTTAGGTAAATTGACTCAGAACAATATAATAAATAGGTGATCAAAAAGAATGACATTATATTCTTTTTGGTCAAAATGTTCATCTCATAAAATTGCAATTCCAAAAATTAAATAGATAAAAGAACAGACGTGAGAATATCTGATACATGCAAATACTTATATTTCTTTCTATTAAACATAAATATCATCTTTCAATAGACCTCTTTCATTTACCCTATGGATCCATCTCACTAATCATGTAGCCATAATTTAACTAAGTATTGAAATTATAGGATGGGTGGAGGGAGGGTAATTGGTGGGACCACACCTACGGTGCATCTTACAAGGGTACATGTGAAATTTACTGAATGTAGAATATAAATGTCTTAACATAATAACTAAGAAAATGCCAGGAAGGCTATGTTAACCAGTGTGATGAAAATATGTCAAATTGTATATAAAACCAGTGTGTGGTTCCCCATGATTGCATTAATGTACACAGCTATGATTTAATAAAAAAAAAAAAAAAAGAAGAAGAAGAAGAAGACCATCACCTAATACAGGGCTTCAAAAAAAATCCTCTTAGAAATAATCTTACTCCCTACTCTTCTTTTTACCATTCAGTAATTACTGTACCTTTGGGCAGGTGGTGTAAAGGCTATGAAGTATTTTAATAGATTTTTTTGGTTTCATGATTAACTGATACAAAACTGAAATGTTATCCTTCTTAAATGTAATCAAGTAAAAATTATACTTTTGATTACCCATTGAATAGGTCCAGAAACATAATCAGATACTTGCCCATTTTGTCAACCTCTGATTTAGAGTTTTTATTGCAATTGAATGGCCTTAATCTATTAACAAGTAAGTTATCTGATTTAAAGTAAACAAGGAAGAAAATGGTTTTGCCATAAAGTTTTCTTCTCTCTTATGTAAAAAGATGGGCTAAAATCTTCCTAATGGTCTATTAAAGACTATTAGGATTTAATATGAAAGGTAAGATGACTTTAAGTTACTCTGTTAGACTTTTTTATTTTATCACACTTTTTTTCAAATAAATAAAAAATATATCTTGGACTGTTGCAGTATAAGACACCAGAGAAAGAATAATCATGAGTTCTACACAAGCATGTTCATCTCACCAAAAAAAAGATGCAAGTAAATAAGAAAAAATACAAAGTGGAACTTTCTATCAATGTATAAAATCATACTGTATAGACAATGAATCTGCATTTTCTTTTTCTTTTTTTTTCTGTCATTTTTAAGACTTTTTAAAAACAGTTTCTCTACTTTCTAATACTGGATGTTTAGGGATTATTTTTCTACCCTTGTTAATGAACCTCCAAGGGAGTGTGTGTCTCTGTTGCTTGCCCCACAGAAAGCCAATTGCAGAGACAATGAGCATTGTCAAGGAATAAAGGAGATTTATTTAGGAGGATATATTAACCAGAAGAGGGGAGGAATAGATGCCTCACATCTACCTCCTTCACCAGTGGAGTCAGGAGTTCTTCTGGAAATGAATAATGCAGGAGAGAACATTATTATATGTTTGGGGGCAGAGAGCTGGACATGCAAGTGCAGTGAGAAATCTTACTATTACATTACCATTACATACATTCCGGGATCAAAAATGGCAGCTAAGTCCTTCCATGGTAAGGATTTCAGTAGTGTAATGAACCAAGGGTTAACATTAGTCCTTCTTTCAGCTTGTGCACAGGCAGGATGCAGAGAATAGGCTGCCCAGCAGGTCCCTGGGCATGGTCTGTGGTGGGATGCCACTTGTCATCTCTAGACAAACATGTGGTATAAGACTTTGTAGTTATCTCATGGCTGCAAGGATGTCCACTGTGTCTTCAGGCAGGGGGAGTCAAAAGAAAATGAATCAGTGCAACAGAAAATTATAAAGTTCTTGTCAGTAAATCTTACTGACCTTACTTGAAATGTAAGATAACTATAAAATAGCAATTTCCTTATAGAGCCAATTACACCCTTTCTCTTCACCTCCCTTCAGTATCTCATTCTTTTCTATGGCTTTGACACTAGACAAATTCTATTGCTTCCTACATATGCCTTTAGTACAGATCTAAGACATGACAGCCTGTTGCCATTCTGTAGATTTGCTTGGATATCTCAAATGTTTCTAAGGATTAAACATCTCAAAAACTTAACTCTTAATCCTCTCTTTCCTACATCAAACTGTTCCTCCTCTAGACTTTCCAACCTCAATTGTTAAAGCCAGAAATCTGGCAGTCATTCTTGACACATGAATACTTCATCTTAATTCCTATGTCTCCATCCTCAATGCCTATCCGTAATCCATCAAAAAGCCCGTGGAATCAACTTCCAAAATATTACTTGACTGCATCTGTGTCTCTCTTTGTACTCTTATTGCTTACCTAGGCTTCCTGCATTTATTTATTTATTTATTTATTGTTGTAGATTGTCCTCCAATCTAGTCTTCAGAGAGCAGCTGAAAATGATCAATATAAAAGTAAGTCCTCTAACAGACATCTTGGAAGGCTTCAAAGGCTTCTCACTGCATTTGAGATAAAATATGAGCACAATATGAATTGTATTTTTTGTGATCTGCGAATCTCAAAATCGTTATTTTTTCATGAAATATAATTTGTCAGTATATATTTTGATCTTTATTTTTGTTTGGTTTTATTGTGTTTGTTTGTTTGTTTGTTAATCCATTGCCTACCAGACTTTAAAGCTCCATATAATAGGGACCCCACTTCTTTATCCACATAATCTCATTTAACACTTAAAATAACCTTCTTGTAATTATTATTCTAATTTCACAGATGAAAGAAATATGACTTAGAGAAGATGCATAACTTTCCTGAAGACACACATCTGATATAATGAGAAACTAGGTTGATACCAAGATCTACTAGACACTGAGGGCTACATAGCTACCCACTCCTCATTGGACTGTCCGAAATCACAGTTATATGAGGGAACTCTCTCTTGCAAATTATTAACAAGCTGAAATCAACATGGAAAGAAGTCTCAGAAATGTCAAATAATCAAACAATGTTTTAGTTGCATGATGGTGAGGGAGGTGGGGTAAGAAATTGGCTGCTCCACTTTTTAGGGGATACATTTTTACACACAGAAAATTAAGTGCAAAAAACTTTCAAGAAAGTCCCAAATCTCGGTTCCTCTGTTTCAGTTTCATAACATGTAAATAGTTCTAAGATTTAAGAATGAATTGAGGCAATGCATGTGAAGTATTTAACATAGTCTTAGACTAAACTATTCCTTGTTGTTATGTTAGTTTCTTTTACAGCACAGCTGTGCATCCTTCTGGTAGGAGAAAAGAAGAGGCACAAGAGGAAGTTCTCTTGTATGTGAGAGGTCCTTCTGGGCAAGGAGTCATGAATATGGAATGATTATAGCCATGTAGAGTGGAGTCTCCCAAGGGATCTGAGATGACCCTCCAATTCCCTGTGTTTGGTGACTCCCTCCGCCCTCTATGGGGAACTTCACAGGTGAGTTCAGTTTCTGACTCTTTCAAAGCCCTGACTTTATCACTCACTTATAATTACACAGAACATTTGTATTTTGTTCTATATGCTTGACTCTTCTGTGTGGTGTCTTTCAAGGAATTCTTCATGGCTTACTCTTTTCAGCCCTTCTGAGGGACAAACATTCTGATACTGAGATCCTTGGTTCCCCTTCTTGGAGCTGGTTATCTAGGATGCTTGCCTGGACCAAGACATGCCATCCAAGGGAATGCAGTCCTGGGTTCCCTGTTGCTCAACTCTGAGGTCCTGTTGAGAAACTCTCCTCCAGTGTCATGATCACGGGTGCGGTCCCCAGCTGTCAGTGATCAAGTGTTTGAATACCTTGCTCTGCGGCTTAGATTGCATTCTACTTGCCCCTTCTCTATCCACAAAACAGGGGTAAGTTCTGATGTCCACACATCTGCCATATGTGGATTCAGGAATCAGATGATACACAACCCTTTATTTCCTAATGTAATGTCATTAACTTCTTTGCTAATTAACCCCTATTAAAACATTAACATTCTAAAAACTTAAGACATACACAATGGATACTTACATAATAAATTACTTTGGGACAGAGAAAATTCTAATATCCCTCTAAAATATAAGTAATATATTCAAAAGTAATTAATATACATATATATATTTATTTATTTTTTGCAGTTTTTGGCCTGGGCCAGATTTGAACCCACCACCTCTGGTATGTGCGGCTGGCACCCTACTCACTGAGCCACAGGCACCACCCAATATGATCTTTTTTTTAATGATAGGGAAACTGTCATGTCTTTAAAATTGATGTTAAAATTAAGTAATTAGGAACTGTAATCATTAAAGGTATTTTGGGAAATAAATTTTAAAATGCTCATTTGGATTATTGGCCTTAGGGGTAAACCAGGATAGGAAATCAGACTCTAGCGCCCTCCTAATTTTTCTGAAATGAGTGTTCTTTCATTTGTGGTGACTCTGGTCCCATTCCAAATGCTATCCTTTCACTTGTGATGCATAATCACCACCCAATAGGGCTACTTCTTCAGTATTTTGAATGTATCCATCATGCCTAACACCCCTGTCACAGACCTCACCTTCCCTGGCCAGACCATCTCTTCCTGATCACTCTTTCTTAATCCCTTGCACTAAGTCCTTGGGAATCCTCTTTCAATGTGTAGTGTCAAAGGGCACAGGATGGGCTTTGTGCTCAGATATTCCTTAACCACAGGCTTCATTTGTGCCTTTCCCAATGTATACATGTGCATTCATTTCAGAACTGGAGGTCTCCAAGTTAGCAGATTTCCTTCTTTTTAACTAGTTGTGAAAATAAATGTGTAAATGGCAAGTAAGACATATGGATAAAAGGGGACTGATTCCATAAATTCATAACCCTTTTTCATTCATGTTCAAAGATATTAAAATAGTTCAATGAATTGGCAAGGGTATGGACAAAGTTAGATTCTTACTAGGAACAATAGGCTCCCTGAGAAGGTACTTAAGAGTAGAAGGACTGTGGAAGCATGAGTAGGTCTGTTTATCAAAGCTATGGATGAGTTGAGAGTACTGGTCCTACCAGTTGAAAATTTTATTAATTTTGGTAATATAATGGTAATTTATGGACCATGGTTGGGTGTGGCTCTGAACTGAAAGAGCTTTTACCACTCATGAAGCTATTGTTGCTAAGACAAGTCAACTGAAATCAATCACTAGAAGGAATACAGAACCATCAATGGAAGATTTCTGGATCCATTCATGCTGGCAAAGAAGGACTCTGACAGAGTGATCATTATGATGTTCACCCTAGAGGAGGACAGCTGCATGAGAGTAATGGTATGAAATGGCCCATGAACATTTACACACTACCCTAGGAAGTGTCAGAAATATTTAGGGAGAGAAAATCCTGGAAACATTAGGAACACCTTCCAGTAAGGTAGATAGAAGCCCCCAAATCCTTATAATTTAGGATAATAATGTAAATGTGCTTTTTAGTTTTTTCATAAAAGCTGGTAAAATTTCCTCTTTTCTAAGAACATTTGAAATTAAATGAAGCCATGATTTCCGATTTCCCTTAGTGATATTATTGCCTTGGTATGGGAGACACTATTGGTTGCTTTTATCTTTAATACTAATTGAATTTTTTTTTTTTAAGTTTTTGTCTGGAGCTGAGTTTGAACCCTCCACCTCAGGTATATGGGGCCGATGCCCTACTCCTTTGAGGCACAGGCCCCGCCCCTAATTGAAATTTTTTATTGAGCACCTGGTTTCTCAGAGTAGATGTTGTTTTTCAGTCCTCCTTGCAGATCTGTATGTGCATGTAACTAAGTTCTGGTCAATAAGATAGAGTCAGAATTTTTGTGTAGAAATCTGTCATAAGCTTGCAGGATCCTATCTTGGGAGACAGCAGATGTATTGCCTTTGTTTTTTCTTTCTTTTTTGCTTTCCTTCATCCTTTGCCACTATCCTGCATGATAAGGATTAGGCCAGTGCCCTTGAGACAGCAGAGCACTGAGACAAGGATGCTGTGCTTATGGGCAGAGCACCACGCCCACCCTGGAAAACACAAGATGGCATTTCTACTCACAGGTCTGGCACCTGAGCTGGAAGGGCATCCCTTCAACCACGCAGCCTTTCTACAGAAGCTGACTCAGCCAAACTATCTTCTAGCTTTCCTTCTATCCTGCTAACTATTCCTTCTCAGTCATATTAAATGGGTCCTCTTCTTCAGCCCTCTGGCCACTCCCTAAGGACCTGCCCTGTTAGTCTCGTTCATTTGTCTTCTTCCCCTGCTCTCTCCGCAGGTGGCACAGCCACCCTCAAGTAACCAAGCTCCACCTAGAATAATACGAAACACTTTTGCAGCATAGTCCAAGCATGTCTTCTCCACCTTTTCAGAATTCCAGTGGCACTTTGGAGGAAAATATCCATTGAATTCCTCCAGCTTTTACTCAGGCTCTCCCCACCCCGAAATGACCTGTTCTGCTTTTCAGCCCTCTGTGACAGTGTGTGCCTCGGGCCCAACACAGTCAGTCCTCAATAAACATTCACCTCAAGACAGAAACAAAGTTCATGTCTTTTTTTTTTTTTTTTTTTGTACATAGAACATGTCCAGTGTCCTGAGAAAGAATCAAGCAGTGCCTTTTCATGCTTTTGTAGCAGCTGACCTTGTATTTGCTGTTACTACAACATGTATCAAATTGTATTGAAGTCAGTGGCCTGACTGCTCCTTTCTCCTCCCTCTATCAAATATTAACAAATAGCCATTCTAGGAGTCAAAAATCATGTTGCTGACTGGTTTGTTTGGTCAGCACAATGTTGCTAAGCAATTAAAATTGAAGGATTTACCAGGCACACTTCACTTTCTCAAGTTCCAGCTCCCCATATTATCTTATTCCTGTTTTTCACACATTCACCAATAAGTTCCTACCCTCACTCCCATCCCCAACCCCACTTTCTAGATCACATCCCTTAGAAAGCAAAGGCTGAGCCTTGGTAATTGTAGTCCTTATCAAATGGACATTCAATAAGTCCCAAAGGGAAATGAGATAAACTTTCCTTGCTGTTGTCTCTAGCTAAGGACTAAGCTCAGGAAAAATAAAGGAAGAGAAGGAGTTATAAACTATATCTGAGGTGTTTGCATTTTAATAGAAGATTTCAACATTGTAAAACTTTCAATAATAACTTAAAATAAGTCTTTAAGAATAGAGCTCTTATAAGGTGCAGATATAAGTTGAGTATTCCTTTTCCTAAATGCTTGTGACCAGAAGTATTCTAGATTTTTGATTTTTTCTTATTTGTAACATTTCAAATACATAATGAGATATTTTGGAGGTGGGACCCAAATCTAAACACAAAATTCACTTACATTTTATATATAGTTTGAAGCTAATATTTTTGTGTGTAAAACAAAGCTTAAATATATTGAACCATCAGAATGTAAAGATGTCACTGTCTCGCCACCTAGGTGGGCAATCTGTAAATGTTTGGCATCACCATCATTCCTGACTCTGAATTCATCTCTTGCACTTATTCACATACAAGTACTTAACAATAAAAAAAATGACATTCCATTAATACACAGAAAAAATAATGTGTTAAGGGTAACTAAGTAGCACATTAGCATCACCAGAATACTTGTAGCAGCTGTTAAATAAAAGCAACAACAAATGAGGGCAAGTTTTCAGTCTCTACCTCCAATGCTGGTTTGGGGTTTTGGGTTTTTGTTTTCTTTTTTTTTTCTTTGGTAAGAAGAAACATCAGAAGCAGTGAGAGTCCAAAATGGGTTTTTCAAATATCTTTTCCAGAGTCAGCTGCCTCATTTGTTTTTGGAGGAGCCACTATGCTGGCATCCTAGCATAGTCAGGACAGGTTTGGCATGAGCGAGGCCCAGAACACCAACAGCTGTTCTTGGCTGCTTTTCTCCCAGCCCTATAGAACTTCCTATCTACCATTGAACTCAGCTGCCAATTAACAACAATTTTTGTCTTAGAAGTTCCTCTTTCATTTTATAAACTGAAAAGATTTCTTGTTGTCTTATGAATATACACTACTCTGGTCCTGTAATAAGTACATTACACATTTTCACCACATCATCAAGAGGCACTTTTTCTGCAGTGTTAACAATGTCATGTTATCACCATTATTGTGATGATCATGCTATTTTAGAACCAATTCATTTATTTTACCACAGCTCAATGCATGAACAACTGGAGCCTCATTACCAATGTTAAAAACTTCTTCGATATCCACTTCTTCCATTTTTATTTTTATTGTTGGGGTTCATTAAGGATGATACAAAGAACCAGGCTATGTTGACTGCATTTGTTAGGTAGTCCTTCTTACAATTGTGTCCCACCCCACAAAAGGTGTGTCACACACCATGACCCCCAACCCCCTCCCTCCTTCTTTCTGTCTGCTGTCCATTCTCCCACCCCCGCCACGTACTAGGTCATTAATTGTCCTTATACCAGAATTGAGTACATAGGATTTTTGCTTCTCCATTCTTGTGATGCTTTACTAAGAATAATGTCTTCCACTTCTATCCAGGTTAATACAAAAGATGTAAAGTTTCCATTTTTTGATGGCTGAATAGTATTCCATGGTATACATATCCTATGGCTTGTTAATCCATTCCTGGGTGGGTGGGCATTTAGGCTGTTTGCACATTTTGACAATTGTAAATTAAGCTGTGATAAATAGTCTAGTGCAAGTGTCCTTATGGTAAAAGAATTTTTTTTTTCTTCTGGGTAGATGCCCAGTAATGGAATTGCAGGATCAAATGTGAGGTCTAGCTTTAGTTCTTTGAGGATTCTCCATACTTCCTTCCAAAAAGGTTGTATTAGTTTGCAGTCTCACCAGCAGAGTAAAAGTGTTTCCTTCTCTCCACATCCATGTCAGCATCTGTAATTTTGAGATTTTGTTGTATGGGCCATTCTCACTGGGGTTAGATGATATCTCAGAGTGATTTTGATTTGCATTTCTCTAATAATTAAGGATGATGAGCGTTTTTTTATCTGTTTCTTAGCCATTTGTCTGTCTTATTTAAAGAGGGTTCTATTCATCTCTGTTGCCCAGTGATATAATGGATTGTTGGCTTTTACTGGTGGACTCTAATGATATCTTTTTTGCATATATAAGAAAGTCAGATATCATTTTTTTTTTAATTTGACATATGGAATCATTCAAAGTCACTGCCTTATGCATCATCATCACTGATCACAGGTTCAGGCCAAAGATTGTACCAGGCACGCACAATTATATCTTTAGTCACTGTGTTTGCTCACTTTTGTCCACATCCACACAGGCATCCGCAGTTTTGGGACTTTGTGATATGGGCTAATTTTAGCAGAGTTAGGTGATATCTCAGAGAGGTTTTGATTTGGATTTCTTTGATGATAAAAGATGATGAGCAATTTTTTCATGTGTTTGTTGGTCATTGCCTATCATCTTCAGAGAAATTTCTGTTCAAGTCTCTTGCCCACTAGATTTTATGAGGACAACCCCTCTCCCTGGCAATTTCAGCAACACCAAAAATAAATAACTGAGATTTCATCAAGCTAAAAAGCTTCTGCACAGTTAAGGGAACTACAAACAAAGCAAACAGACAGCCTTTGAAATGGTAGAAGGTTTTTGCATATTATGGATCTGACAAAAGGCTAATATCTAAAATCTACAGAGAATTCAAATTAAAGTTATTTGGGACTTTTAATTAGCATCCTTGAAAACAGTGAGGATGCAAACTTTTGCCTCTAATGTAAAACAAAGCTTTTGTGTATGAAATTCAAGTTTACACTTTTGCATACCTGCTGCATTAGCACATCTTAGCATAGTTATTCTGTCTTTGATATTTTTAATTCCTGTAGGCGGTATCTCATAAAGACATTCAGCTGTCTTTCTGGGGCAAATATGTCAAAATGCCTTATAAATGTGTTCTGGCATCAGATTTTCATCAGCAATGACCTTGGAAAACTCATTAACAAATTTCTTTGCTGCTCTCTGGTTAGCAGATGCTTTGTTATCACAAATCTTTAAAAATTTAATGTTGTATCTTTTGTTAAATTTCTATTGTCTGTTGAATATTTACAGTCCCTTTCAATTTTCAGTTCATCATTATAAATCATTGCTTGTTTCATTATCAAAATGCCATTAAGTAGCATGTGTTCACTGCTATACTGATGTATCCTCTTTCAATACATGTTTGAGATCTTCATTTTCAGCTTTATGCAGGTTTTTTCTATTTTTCACTCACTTTTGTTTATCACTTTCAGTATAGAACTTTAACAATTTATCCTTCTCTCACTTCATCTCACATGTGGTGGTCATTCCAACACTATACTCTCCAGTAAGGTATTTCACACTTACATCATTGCCCAGTTTCTCCAATAACTTGATATTGTGGGCTACAGTTAAACATAAATCCTTCTTAAAAAATTATGGTGAATTATGCACATGGGTCTTGTCACCTTGTGGGGCATCATGGTGGATTTGCTGTTAATGCCTCTGGCCTGCGTAAGTGCCATTTGGTTACCCATTGTGGGTGTGCTTGCATGGGGGGATCTGGGCATTCACAGAGAAGATACATCACATCTGAAGGGAGCCAGATCTTTCTTTTTTCCCCGTGTGGGTGCTGAATACACTGTGCATCTGTGTTTACAGTTACATGAGGTCAGGTGTGGAATTTTTCACTACGGCATAACATTGATGTGCCAAAAGTTTAAAATTTGGGAACATTTCAGCTTTCAAGTTTTCAGATTAGGGATACTGAGCCTGTACTGAAATAGTGCAAGTGCTTCCCTGAGTTTTTCTTTGCACCCTGGGAATAGCAGAACAGAGGTGGGAGGACAGGAAACAAGATTTCATTCTTTCATGAAAATAAGATTTTATTCATTCTTTTATGTAAGGAATAATGATCACTATTGCCTCCCCAGCAAGCAATAAAAACTCCCAGTCAAACTTTCACCTTAATCTTTCTCTTATTTTATAATATGGTCACGGTGGTGCTAGAGGTCTCTCAAAACACAAAACTGTTTTTGCTAGTCTTTTTAACATTAATTCAGAAGATGAGCTTCCTTGCAGCATACATTTGAAAGTGGGGAATTTTACTTAACTCAGATAAACTTGGTGTATCTCATTATATTTTTTAAAAAAGGAGAAAAAAAAGAGAGACACACCACCTAGGAATATGAATACATTTTTTACAATTGCTTTGAGATTCAGAGCATGAATTTTTTAATACTTAATATCCAAAGTTGTTTTCTTCATTTCCACAGAAATAACTGTGCAAGTTCAGAGTTTATTTTTTAAACTACTTTTTTTTTCAAATCAGTAGGATAAAATTACTATATCTTTCAGCAATACAAAATAGTTTTACAGTTTAGCACTTGAAAAAAAAAAAATCAATCACTAGTAGTAACTGAGGCTCCTTAGATACCAAACAACATAAGCTTACACTGAAACATCACTGATTAGTGACAAAAAAATTTTTGCCTTATTAGTTTCTAGCATGTCTGCTAATCAACGAGTGTTAAGTCAATCTTTGACCCTACTTAAAATATTTCTAGGGCTTAGGAGGTAGGTGAGGGGAAAATCCTATCCATTTATACAAAAGTATAACTACAAATGTTTTTCTGTAAATACTGCCTAAGGAAAACTCTTTAAGACTACTATTATCTTTCTAACACCTTTACGAGAAAACATATTTAGCAATTTGATTAAATACAAGTTGAATCTGCTAGGTAATAAAAGCATGTATTGGAGGGGAATAAAGTTGTTTATTCCTTGCAATTTGGCAGTGTGTTATCACCCAAACCATTATCTCTTCAACACCCCAAAAAGAAAATTCGATGTTCTTCTATAATTACATACTATTTTCTGCCAAAGTGTTTATTTCAGTCCAGTAGTTAGGGACAAAGTTATTTTTGTGGGAAAACATTACTGAGACAATATTCTAGAACTTTATTGTTGGCAGATACCAATCTTAAACATAATAAAATTTGAGCTCTCTTTGAACAAACTTAGTTTTCATCCGCATCATAATATGTATATGTGTTTTATAAATACATATTTTATGTCTCCTTGTATAATAAGAGAAATCATATTTTAGGTACTTTTCTCAAGCCAGTAAAATTTTTTTTCCATTTCTCCTACTGTGAAGGCAGACAATTTTACAGTAAACATTACAGCATAAATACTAAGAAAGAGAAAGAAAAAGGCTAGATAGCAGACTTACTGTGAAATATTACACAGTATTAGTATTATTAGTTATTATTAATATTATTCAATCAATATTTGTTAAACATCTCAGTTTTAGGTAGTAGATGCTGAGACATTGTGTTAGTTTTAGGAATAGTTTAGGAATAGTTTGCTAAATAGTACCTTAAGAAGGCCATTCCTCATGTCTCCTCCTAGGTCTGAAGAGAAAGATTCTGCAACACATAAAATAAGTTCCACTTCCTCTCTCTTTGAGATATATTTAATATAATATATTAAACAAATGAACAAATTTACCAGTTCTTTTCCAAAAAAAAAAAATGAACCAAGAATGTAGAGTACATTGAAACCGTGGTCAAAGTATGGAGTTTCTTGTAGGTAGCATTTTTCATTAAACTTTGTAATAAATTATAAAGGTGATATTAAAAAATTAAATAGTTTATAAATGTGAGCCCTCATTAAATATTATTTATTATAATATTAATAATTTATTAGCTTTTAAATTAGGCATCAAATCACTTTACACAATTAAGTCTAATTAATGCAGAGGGATTTCAGAGGGAGGATGTGCTAGAATCTTTTTTTTTTTTTTAATTAGGAAAACAGCACACGTTCAGGTTACTGAACTGCTCTTAAACACAGCTCAATCATTGGGCAAGGAGGCAATTTAGCATAAAGGCATTTTCATGTTTGGGTACCAGGATTATTTGGTGCTCAGGAACCAAAGTACTTCTCAAGGTAACCAGGTGAGAAATACCTTCATGATAAGGTGAGAAATCTAGGGGTTCCTTAGTTTGGGAGAAGGTCATACAGGCAACTTTTTATATTTCTTCCTTTATTTGTACCCTAGAAGTGAAAAACACAACTAAACACTAATCTGAGGACAGGGATAGTGTCTCATTCATCTCCACATACTGGTGCCCAAAACAACATCTGACTCAGAGTAACCACTATGATTAGTTTTCAGATGAACAATTTCTTCAAAAAATCTCAGGCTTTCTCATTCATTCAAACATTTTTGAGCACCGGCTATGTATCAGATACTGTAGTAAAGTGTCATAAAATGAAAGATAGTTGTAGTTGTTTGTTCCTGCCTATAAAAAAATGGAAACAGTATGAATTCCTCTTTAGGGTCAAGAGAAATAAGATAGAGGGATCTTAGTGCAGTGCCTACATATAGGAACCACTCCAAAATTTTAGCTTTCATGATGTCTATATCAAGGTGTGCCATAGATGAAAATTATAGGTATTTTTCTATTTCCAGCAACAGAGACACCAGGAATGTTGTTCACCCCACTTGCCATTTCTTTAGGTGTACAGTTACCAGATGGCCAAGGGGCATATTTGAAGGTGACTACACTGATATTCAGCAGTAAGGTGTGTAGCCTTTTTTCACAAACTTAATTGTCAGATCTTGTATTTTTTGTATTACTTTGGGGAGCAGGGCTGGGACTAGGAAAAGGCAAAAAGATAGGATTCAACATTTAAGGAAGACTCTACTCCCAATGTTGTGTAAGTACAGCCCCACGCCTCCATGGTACAGAGAAGAAATGTCTCCTTGAATTTTGCACCCTAGTGCCTCCTTGACTTCCAACTATATTGAGAAATCTCCCTTATGAGGGTGAATCACGCCAGGAAGACTAAAAGTAGACTTCTTTACGAGTGTGAAAAACTATGCCCACTTGGTGGTAGAGGTATAATAAGACCCTTTAGATTTTGAGCATTTAAGAGGAAACTTCTTACACTGGGTTAGTGTCCCCCACCCCAGATTTTTGTCACCTGAAATTTGTAAATGTGTCCTTATTTGGACATAAGGTCTTTGAAGATGTAATCAAGTTAAGGTGAAGCCATAATGAATTAGGGTAGACCCTAAATCCAATATGACTATTGTCTTTTTAAGAAAAGAAAATTTGGACACAGACACAAAGGAAAGGCCAAGGAAAGGCCATGTGAAGTTGGGACAGAGATTGGAACAATGGATCTATAATCAAGGAACATGAAAGATAACTGATAACCTGGAAGAAGCAACGAATAATTCTTTCCCAGAGCCTGTGAAGGAAGTGTGGACCTTCTGACACTTGAATTTCAGACTTCTAACCTCTAGAAGTGTGAGGCAATAAATTTCCACTGTTTGAAGCCACCCATTTTGTGCTAGTTTATTATGGCAGCCATGGAAAACTGATGGACTCCTCAACCACTAGGTATGAGTCTCTGGAGACAATGAAGAGAGAGATCTGGATCAGTGAAGTATAGGACAGAAACAGGCATGATCCAGCATTTGTGGGGCCTCCTACTTCCCTGAGAGAAAGACTGCATGTGAACTGAAAGAATGAGCACTAAGATCTGAAACACTGGGAGTCCTGATATTGCTAAGTTCAGTCCAAAGATGCATAGAAATCTCTGGTGGAATCTTGTCATCATTGTCAGAAGTCAGGAGACTGGAAGAGCATCTTCTGATATCTCTGTAGGGCCTGTGCTCAGGAACAATAAGTACCAGCAAAGACCTATGAAAACAGTGGTTGCCTCTCTAGGTAAGTATGGAAGCTGGACTAGCCATTCTCCCTTCCTTGGGTTAACTGTATTCTCAAACATTCCGGAAAGTTTGATTACAGATAAGCCTTAGACAACTTGACGTATGAAAAAGAATAACCATGGAAAGTTTTGCAGAGAGGTGATATCCCCGCTAAAGGACAAATAGGAGTTGGCCAGAGAGGAGCATTTCAGGTGGAAGCACTAGAAAAAACGAGGGCCTAAACATGGTAAAAAAGTGGCACATTGACTTCTGAAAGGAATTGAGATAGACTAGCAGATAGGCTAAGCATACAAGTTTCAAGATATGAGATGAAGAAGTAAATGGTCCATGTGACAACCTGGGGAAGTGGAGGAAAAAACTGGATCCTAGGGCTGCAATGGAGGTAACTGAAACTCCACATACATTTCTGAATCTAAATGGTTTGGGGGTTTTGTCAGTGCGATTACAATATCCTACAATTTCATGTGAGTTAAATAGATTTTAGTAGGCTAGCCTAGGAATTATATCAGTATTTTCAATAATGTTTCTACTTATTATTATACTCCTGAATTCCAAGCAGTCAATCAACTTACAAAGTAATCCATTTATTTATAAAATGCAAGCTAGCTATACTAGTTACTTGCCACACCATAAAACGGCCTTGAACCGGAGAGGGGTTATCATCTACTATAAATTATGCCCTGTTTGGGTGTGGTGGTTCATGCCAGTAATCCTAGCACTCTGGGAGGCCAGGGGTGAAGGATTGCTTGAGCTCAGGCATTCACAATCAGCTTTAGCAAGAACAAGCCCCTGACATGGTGGCATGCATCTATAGTTCAGCCACTCGGGAGGCTGAAGCATGAGGATTGCTTGAGCCTAGGAGTTTGAGGTTGCAGTGAGTTAAGATGATCTCACTGCAGTCTAGCGTGGGTAATAGAGTAAGACTCTGTCTCAAACAAAAAATTATCCTCTGTCACCATTGTATTCTGAGTTACTGATAAGCAAATTTACCACTTTTCTTTAATGTTCATATGATCTTTTTTTATTGAGATAGGCAGAAATGCCACAACAGATCTTGATAAAACTGAGTTGGAGACCAGAACCAAAATACAATTAGAAACACTCCCTTACCCCCATCCCTATCCTAAAATTGTAATAGTGCTGGGAGGGTGCTAGACAGAGCGTGCCTTCCAATCCCCTAACCATAAACCAGTGATCCTCCAGAAACAACTATATTTTCACAGGAAAACCCATTCTCTTGGTTATAACATGAGCAAAGCTGCAAGCCTGTCCTCCTAGACTTCCCTGTAAAAAGCAAGGGAGATTGAGTAAGGGTGACAGCAGCCTTCCTTAAATTCTCTTGCTGTCCATGAATTAAATCCTCTTAGAGGTAAGACTCTCATCACCACACACCCCGGGAAAGGACATGACTGACTGAGTTCATATTATAATACCTGGTACTTCTCTTGTCTCTGGGAAGAAAACATAAAATAAAGATGCCTGTACCATGAAATACTTAGATATGTTCTTCAGAATTCAAGGATTTAAATTATTCATTGACTGGGGCATTTCTTTTCTTTCTTTTTTTTTTTTTTTTTTTTGAAAGAGAGTAAAAAAGAAAAATAAATACCCTAATCTTTCTGTCACAAAATAAAGTATCAATGTTATGTTCAAATTCATCCTCAGAACACAGTGTAATCCCTTATTATAACCAATTTTGTGAAAATTGAAAGTATATGCAAAATAAGATAAACAAAAGGGAAAGAAAGCAACTGAGTGCAAGAAAATACCTCACAGCAAATGACATTTGAAATGAAAGATAGAAAACCCACACTATTTTGTTCTATACTTAAATAGACTGAGAACAAAAATTCACTGGAGACATTTGATAATCAATATAACATTACCCCAAGGGTGCCATATATGATGATAATCTTAAAAACAAAACTCTAGGAAATGGAACATTTAAATTAGAAGGACTTTTAACAACAAAACAGCAAAAGAAAGCTTTAATGTTCTCTTATATCAGGGAATTTTTAAGTTAAGGTTATTTTTCACAGCTGTTTTTTCCCAAGCAATGTGAAGAAAGAAAAAAAATATATATCTTAGGTTTTTCCTTTCACTGTAGCCTTCATAATCACTACAATTCAACACGACACCATAACTTGTAAGAAATTCTCCCTGGCATCTATTTAAGTGAACACTAATTGGACAGTTCAGTGAACAGAAAAAGGATATGAACAATATATTTTTCAACATCCTGTGCCCAGTCCTGACCTTAAATGACGAGGAAAAAAATAGTTTAACACAACCTCTGAAGTCAGTCCTGTATTGTGAAATTATGATATGAATTAGTTCCAGGAAAAAACACTACACTTGTGGTGAGCCCTCAGTAAAACCTGGAGACTCCATGCGAATCAATCTACTCCACACACATGGTTGTACAAAGACACATCTCCGTCCTCTGCACTGGCTGAGGTTGGGAACTCCACAGACAAGGAGGCAGGGGTAAGACATTGATGAAAACATGAAGTCTGAAGTCAGACAAACAAGGATTTCAACCTTGGCTCTACTGCAACCTTGGGTAAAGAGCTTCACCTCTTAATTTATCATCTGTGAAGTGGGAATAAGGACAACTTATAATCCATTGTGAGGCATAACTTAGATGATTAAATACAGCACAGCTCCTGCCATATCGTAAGTGCCTCCCTGATAACAGTTATCCCATGCCGAGGAATTGCCGCACGCTATTGAAAACCTTTTTGTATCTCATGTAAACCCTATAAACTAAATATTATGATCATACCCACTTTATAGAGGAAAAGACTGAGGCACAGAAAAGATTAAAGAACTTGCCTACAAGCTATCACACAGCTATTAAGCTATAAAATTGTCACTAAAATGAAACATTGTGACTGCAGTTTGCATGTATTCTTTCTCATGCTGTCTTGCTGAACAAATAAAAGAATAAATTAATGAATTATAGTTATTATTTTTTATTCTTGAAAATTTGATAATCTAATTGAGAAATGATAAGCAGAAACACTGTATTAATAAAATAAGATTGTATAAAATTGATAGCTACCTTCAAACCTCTGGAACACCAAGTCCTACAAACAAGTGGAGACCGAAAGAATCTCCTTGGTTGCAAGGCAGGAAATTCCCTTTACAAATGAGAAAATGAGATGACTTGGTTCTTACTACTGAGTTTCAAGGAAAAAAAAAAAGAGAGAGAGAGAGAACACAGATCTAAGCTATAACTTACTACATAGCTTCTGGTACACATGACAGAACCAGGACCTCTGGATGCACACAGTACCTTCTTTCTCGCCCCTGAGGACAAAATAATGTGCAAATCCACCCGCATGCTGGAATTATGCCTTACTCTTAGGTTAATTATGGGAATTCCAAGAACTTTAGAAGGCTGTTGATGAAAAACATTTTGTTTTGTTTTTTTGTTATTGTTTGTTTTTTAATTTTTTATTCATGGGGCATCATTCACTAGCTTCACAGACCGTTTACCAAGTTTCACATATACCCTTGTAAGATGCACCGCTGGTGTAATCCCACCAATCCCCTTCCCTCTACCCACCTCCCTCTTTCCTCCCCTCCCTTTCCCCCTTTCCCCTATTCTTAGGTTGTAGCTGGGTTATAGCTTTCATGTGAAAACCATAAATTAGTTTCATAGTAGGGCTGAGTACATTGGGTACTTTTTCTTCCATTCTTGAGATACTTTACTAAGAAGAATATGTTCCAGCTCCATCCATGTAAACATGAAGGAGTTAAAGTCTCCATCTTTCTTTGAGGCTGCATAATATTCCATGGTGTACATATACCACAATTTATTAATCCATGCGTGGATCGATGGGCACTTGGGCTTCTTCCATGACTTAGCAATTATGAAGTGGGCTGCAATAAACATTCTGGTACAAATATCTTTGTTATGATGTGGTTTTTGGTCTTCTGGGTATATGCCCAGTAGAGGGATTACAGGATTGAATGGCAGATCTATTTTTAGATCTCTAAGTGTTCTCCATATCTCTTTCCAAAAGGAATGTATTAATTTGCATTCCCACCAGCAGTGCAAAAGTGTTCCCTTTTCTCCTTTTGGAGGAAATTAGTTCCTATGAGTGCACTGGCTGCTGGATCTTCTGATCCAGCAAAGAATTCTGTTAAGAGGCTATGAAATTGGGTGGTGCCTGTGGCTCAAAGGGGTAGGGCTCAAAGGGGTGGTGGGTTCAAACCCCAGTCCCGGCCAGAAACTGAAAAAAAAAAAAGAAGGAGGCTATGAAATCGCTTCGTTTGATTGCCTGACACTTTTGTGGGCTCGGCCTGCAATGAACAGATTCCAATCTCTCTGTTACTGGGTTCAGCACACATCCAGGCCTAATCAGTTATAGAATCCATTTCCTTCTACACAATGATTAATCTTGGAAATGAACACATAACCCAAGGGGAACTGATCAGAATATTTGCCTGGAGCTCCTATCCTGGGAGAGATATGTTCTCTTCTAAGTGAGATTTCTAAAATGAAATGTGAATCAGGGTCTTTGATGTCTATCTTCTGGTTCTTTTAATGTCCCTGCAGGCAAGACAGAACAAGTGAAAATGAGGGGGCGAGAGTGAGATTTCTAGCAGGGTTGCAGCACTTAGGGTCTCTATGGCTGCAGCTCTTCTTTCAATCCTGTGAGCCCATCCAGTAATTACCTACCCAAGTGAGCGAATGCATTTCTTTTCTTGCTTAAGCTAGTCTGCTACAAAAGACTCCTAAGTTAGTCCCTGCCTAAAATTTTCATGAAACATGTGAACCTGAACTCTTGTTGACTTACTTGTTTTGACATTATTTGTCTCCGCCACTCCTTGAACTAGAGTGTCAACTCTATAAGAGCAGAAATCTGAAGTGTTTCCTTCAGTGCTCTCTCCCCAGCACGTAGGAGAGCCCTGCATATAGGAACACTCAGTAAAACATGGTGCAAGAGAAAGCAATTGGATGAATGAGTGAGTTAGGCATAGCCCCAGTCCAAGACTCCCAAAACCTTGTACAGAGAGATGGTCCCAGCTAGGAATGTGATTAGGTGCCAAAAAGCTCACTGGCACTCTGTGCAGACCAAGCCACTCTCTGGACACATAGAGCCAATGCTGACCCCTAGAATGGCAACAGAATGACCAGGAAGGCACAGGAGGACTCAGGCAGATGTCTATTGAATAAGCAAGGGTTTTTCACTAATAGGCATCTACTTATAGAACCAGAAACAAATGGGGAGTATTTTTTATGTTTGTGCAAAGTGTTGAAATGTTAATACAATGTACTGGGGTAGCCTATATCTTTAAGACCATGCAAGTCAACCCAGCCCTTCTTAAGAATGTACCCATATACAAGTTACAGAGTTAGGAATTACAAGGACTGTCCAACAAAAGACGTCTTCACCCTGCTGTGACAGACACGTAGGAAAGAGTGCACATAATGGGCAGTAAATGACGGTGAGGGATGAGTTGCAGGTTTCCTTGGTAAAAAAGAAGGAAGAGTGAGGAAATAGCCTCAAAGATTTCATTTCCAAATGTATTTTTGTATCAGTTATATTTTCTAATCAAAATAATTCACTTGAGATTTTATTTGTCTCTTGTTTGATTTGTTAGGAGGAGGAAAATGGTAAAGGTATAAACTTAAACAAATGACAACAGGATTGTCCTTTGGCAGAGGTTGTTACGACAAAGGACATTTGTTTCGAGTTTGAATGTTTAAAAACTTAGATTTCCCACAAATACTTGTTGAAATTGCCTCATAAGACATTTTGCAGTGCTCCTTCATGGAATTGGAAACTATGAGAGTTGGAATCTGCTCTCATGAACTATGTGCTCCAGGTGATTGTTTCCAAAGGGGAGAGAATAAAAACTAACAGGTAAGGGTCAGGCATGTTGCCACTCATCCTGTAAATGAGAAGCTAAACACCTTGTTAAAGTTCTCACACCTGGGAAGGGGAAGAACCGGGCTTTCACAGAGGTCAGGTTCCTTCATGCCTGCTCTCATCCACCAAGTCTTTTCCATGCTTGGCTACATAGGGAGGAATGTTCGGCAATATCCAAACTAAAGAAACAGCCAAAGAAAGCACAACCTGACCTCACCACACTTAGAAGACCCTTCCAAATTAAGCCGAAAGACAGGTGTCACCTACAGATGAAAGCACAGGGTGTTAATGCTCCTGTTCTTTCTCTACACAGGAACCCCACATCAGCACAAGGGAGAACAATCCTCCACTCCCTACAAGATCTGAAAATGCTTTGTGAGTCTTGCCAAACTTACCAATAATTTTCTACAGAAAAGGCAGTATCTGCCCACATAGCAGAGACCTCCACCATCCATCTTGTAGTGCGTCATTTATAATACATACTGCATGTACTCAATTTTGTTTTTATTTGCTATGATTGACTCGCCTATGTATGCCCCTCATCAAAAGATGTTTGTAAGTAGATGAAGTGATTATTGTGCTAACTTAGGAATCTTGTAGTATCATAGATATCTTGACAATGGTTCAAAAGACAAATTGGTAATGACCATAACACCAAGAGGAGTGATGATAAAAGTTTACTAGGATCTTGATGTGAGGAATTAAAATTAAAGGACAGATTTAAGGATATGACAAAATAGTCAGGAGAACTTGTGTAGGAAGGGAAGGTAAGGAAGATGTAAAGATTACTATAAGTTTTGAGGCCCAGTTAACTGAAATAATGGTGAAAACTTACTTTGAAATAGGAAAGAGAAGACAGGAGTTGGTTTGAAGAAATGAGGAAAAGACCTGTGGGCCAGTGGTGGAGTATGATTTGGGGCCCTGGGTGTCCTGCCAATGTGTACATATTTAAAGTGACAGCAGGTGAGAGAGTACTGACTTCTAATATTAGAGTGTTCTGAAAAGAAATTAATGCATAAGCAGGTTGATTTGGGGATCAGGAAAAGAGTGTCACACATTGTGCTAAATCATTAAAAAGAATGCTCTGCTTCCTAATTGCTTTCAAAAATTTTTATTGAGTTGCTCATCTTTTTTTATTACATTTAGTCAAATTTTATAGATTCACAAATACAGAACATTAAATGTTCCTGATGGCCTGTAGAAAAGGTTAATTTACACCCTGGAAGCCAGATGAGCTGTTAACTATATTCAGGTTGCACTTCAGTGGTTTGAAAGGTAATTGTTTTTTACATTCCTAGAGCTTAAAGGGACTTCCAAAAATAGAATAGACTATCAAACAGAAAGAGGCAATAAAACACTTGAATTGTTATTTTCTTAACATTCCTTTCTGATCTGTGATTTATCTAGCACTGGTCAAAGTACTTCCACACCAGACAGTGAAGAAATGTAACATTATGGAGAAAATTCCATCATTGATTAGAGCTTTGTACCAACCATTTTCTTGATTCAATAAGAATTAAGAAAAAGTAGAAAATGGGAAAAAATGCTTTTCCATTTTGTTAGATCCTAGTTGTAAATTTAAAGATCTGAACCAGATTTAGCTTCCATTCTCATTCTTCTATTATCCATCTGATTCTTTAGGGATGATGTGGTTCTGGACATACCACCCCAAAATACAGAACTTAGGCATTTGAAAAGACAGCAGAGGCAGGGAGGTCACTCTGGCCTTCTTGCCCCTTTTCCCCCGAAGCAGGCCCTGAAAACTAGCTTATCTTCCCCTGATGGAGGTCATAAAAGCTTCATTCCAGAGATGCCTATTCTATACCCAGAAGAAAGGAATGTCCTTATCCCTGAAGACACTGAACAAATGGGACTTACTAAGTTCCGCCCAGTTTCATACCCCCTTCATCCAGTCATACTTGGGCACTATCCACTGTTTCAACAAACTTCCCATAAAAATGCCTGTGGCTCAGTGAGTAGGGTACCCACCCCATATACCAAGGGTGGCAGATCAAACCAGGCCCTGGCCAAACTGCAACAAAAAATAGCTGATCGTTGTGGCTGGCGCCTGTAGTCCCAGCTACTCAGGAGGCTGAGGCAAGAGAATCACCTAAGCCTAAGAGCTGGAGGTTGCTATGAGCTGTGATGCCACAGCACTTTACCAAGGGTGATAAAGTGAGACTCTGTCTCTTAAAAAAACAAACAAACATAGGTTTCCCTGTTTTTTTGAGTCCTCATTTCTGACGGCTATCATTTTATATAAAATATATATTAAATAAACGTGTATGCTGCTCTCTTATTAATCTTTTATCCTAGGGGTCTCCATGTTGAACCTAATGGTGGGTGAGGAAAAAAATATCTCTTCCCCCCTAGGGAGAAAACAAGCTGAAGGTAAATAGTAGAAGGTTCTGTTTGAATAGCTTATATTTAAAAGGGAATTTCTTGCTTGGACATTGGGGTTGTATTTAAGCCAACAAAGCTGTCCTGAGTAGAATTTTTCTCCTCCCCTTTTTCTAAGAATAACTTTGCTAAGAATGTTAGTAAGTGAACACACCAAGCTGACTTGCAATTATGGGTTCCATTGTTCAGAGGCAGGTGCTATATCATGACTGATAACTTCATCACTAGAGCAGTTGTCTCATGAGACAGTTATTATGGTATCCAATAGCCAAGGCATGTTTACATAGTTTGGTAATTTTCAAGACAAAAAAAATTAGTAAAGTAATCAAAATTATATTACAAAAACAAAACCAAAAAAATTTAGCCAAAGAATAAACCCACAATTATTTCTGTACTAAAATTTCCATAATTCCTCCAGCTTAAGAGAGCTTTTTCACTACTAAAACCTTAAGTAGCACATGCTGTTATTATCTTTCTGCTCTTGAAAGAATAAAAGTGGTAAAGGTCAAGTACATATAATCTTTGTTTGCCTTTCAGGGTTACTTAAAAATGTATGTGCATAAGAAGGTGGTGATGTATGAGATGTACTTAAATCTATTTTTTTATGTTATCTTGATCAATAAGTCTATATATTCAAATTAGTATATTTAAATGAGGCTTTGAAAGTTAATTTGTTAAATAAAATAAGAATTAACTTTTAATAGACATGCTTAAACACAATCTCAGAGACACTTTGGGAAAGTATCTCAAAATGTTTTTCTAACCAGGAAATCAATACTGAGAAAAATTCACAGCCCAATTAGCATCACTCATGACTTTATGAAGTCTTCTTTTTATGTTTTTAGTAATGCAACAGCTTGCATTAAATGAAAATTAAAATTCAGAGGTTGAATTCAGCTGTGTACTTGAACATTGTGTAAATTCACTGAGCTCAGGCACACATTTGTTTACTTGAGAACTTTTCAATAAAGTCCTTACAATATGCTTGCGGCTCCAAAAAAGCTTTGAAAAATCAGAAATTCTAAAACTATGAATATCTTTTTGTGAAGTGGTACACTGAAATTAACACTACACTTTTTGAATAAAAAACCAAGGTGATACATAGCAATGTCTCAAATTTTCTTGGCTGAGCAAACACAGCTGAAGCTTTGTCTATCATGTTGCTGAGGATCAATTTTTTAAGGTAGCACAATAGTAACTTGCACTCAAAGACATGAAAAGTCATCCTCCATTGAGCATGCTAGGAAATCTCCCACTCCACTCTTCCCTTTATCTTTAGAAACAACTGGCAGGTTTCCTAACTTCACCTATTACACTTTCCCCTGCAATCTCCCCAAAGTACCACATTTTATTTTCAAATAAAGTGTATCCCACTTGAATTGTTTTCAATCTCCATTTATCTAGTAGAGAGCACATATGAAAATAAAAGACCTTTGTGATTTGATGATCACCACGATAACGATAATAATGGCTAGCATGTACTACACACTGTATAAAGCACCGTGGTAACATTTTACACAGATTGTTTCATTGACTCCTCACACAGAGGAGGAGATAGATTCCACATTTCATCATCTCTACAAGGCCATCAGCACATTGTAACTTTCTTAAATATACAAATGAAAACAGAGAAAATGCTGCCAAATAAACTGTGATGTAATCTCTTGTCACTTCAAATTTTTATTTCATATTTGCTGAAATAGCACTGGTACCATACTAGTCTCTCAAATTACTTTGCAAGTCTTTCTTATTTATATCAAGGCATTTGGAATTTTTCCTACCTTCAGTTGCATGGCTTGTTGTGATAAATACTCTTTCTCCTGCACCTCAGTAAAAATAATAATAATAATGTAATTTCAGCTACTTGTGAGTATCTTTCTCTCTTAGATATCATAAAACACTCCCTTTTTGTTGTTTTTGTGTGTGTGTCTGTGTGTGTTTTATAATATGAAAATCTGGCATGATGATCATTATTCCAATGATGAATATTTGTTTCATAAATATCAAATTTAAATCACACTCTTCTGTTTTTACATACACACTAACTTTTTGTCTTAAAGTCAAAGTATTTTGAATTTATCTGAAGCCAGTTTAAATGGCAAATTAAACTTAGCATGAGCAGTAATACCAATGCTCACAAACTCAGGTGAAATGATACCACAAACATCAAGGATGAAGTGTGGTGTGCTCCAGCAAAGCCAGCTGCATCTCAGCTACCACACAGTCAACAGTGGTCATAAAATACTATTGATTGTATAAGATGTGAAAATGTAAAACATTCTGTTTGGGGGAATCTATGAAATATGATGTGTTCAAAACAGTATACAATTTTTAAGAGGCCAAGTTATAATTGTTATCAAAGAAATCCAACTCTGGACTACATTCCCTTAATTACTATAATATACTAGTTTGAAAAACATAAAGAAAATCAATCTACGCCCTTATTTTAACTTTCCAATAATGAACTAAAGTTGGAACTCACTGTAACTTTCTCTTTAGGTCTGTGGATTTAATGTAAAACCTATGTTGCTGTTTCATTTGTATTAAATAGTGGCACCAGTCTTAGTAATCTGCATAAAGAGATCATCATTTTAGACTTGAAAGTTTATGATCTAAATTACACAGGATAAAAATGAGAAAGTGAGATGACAAGAGATCATGAGAAGCTGGTGTTTGTTTCAATTTGCTTCATTTTCATGATAAGAAATTTATTAATGCTTCCTCAACCCATCTCTTTTTCTCCCAATACAGTTTTGAGATGTCTCAAGCAGGTAGTATGTTCCCTTTGTTTCAAGTGAAGAAAGAATGTGAGAAATATACCCAGGTTCACCCAGCTAGAAGATGAGATCATTCTAGCTTTCAGATCATGCCTGTATTCAGAACACATCCATGTTCAAAAATTTATAATCTTGTTGCTACACTGAATAAAAGGATGCATACAGTAATCTTATCTGATTATACAAAAAGTCTCCTACAAGAGAAGAATTTATCAACTACCAGATTCAAAACACCTTGAACTTAGTGAAAATGCAGCAAGGTGGAATAGTTAAGAGCATGCACGTTGGAGCCAGTCTGCCTTGGCCCATATAAAGCTGGTTAGCTTACCACTAATCAGCTTTAAACCTGGGTCAAGTTGTTTAACATCTTTGTGCCTCAGTTGCATTATTTTAAAAGTGAGATATTAATAGCAACAAAAATTCCAGATGTAAAGAAAATGAAAGGCTAAAATTCTGTCAATAAGGCTGTGTACAGATAAGAAAGAATCGTCTTTAAAATAAACAGAAACTTAGAAATGGTGAGTAAAGAAATATGGGAAAAAAGAGAAAATGCTCTCTCCTGTTATTTTAAATATGAATTGAACACCAGTCCAACTTCAGTTTTTATGTATGTTATTATTCATTCCTTTTTCTATATACGTGTGTGTATGTGTATAATCTTTCTCGTGAACTCTCAAAGGGTTATCAACTCCCAGATATATTCTTTTGCTGTCTCTGAATAATACTTCTGTTTAAATTCCAGAAACATACCCACATATCATTTCTATAGTCCCAGTACTATTTGTTTATGCGTCTCAGCAAGTACATCTGATAAACACACACTTTCTTTCCTGAAGCCGAAATGACTTCTTGGTATTTGTAAGAACACTCAGGAGACTTACTGAGCAAAGAAAGCCCTGTGAATTTCTACTTTCACCCATTTCCCTTTCAGTAACAGAGATAGTTGCCACCTCTTTTCAGGATCTATAAAAAGCCTGTTCACATGAAGGTAGTATATAGAAAAATAATACCTCATTTGTGATGGTATTAGAGTGCTCCAAAAGGGTATTGGTGAAGAAAAATAGTACAACTGCAGTGAAATATCTTCACTCAGCAAGAAGTTTATTTTCCCAATAGGAAAATCTAGGTTTAACATACACCATATAGGTTTTTGGCTATAACTACCGCACAAGGCATTTACATGGGGTGGAAGGGTGGTGAATAATCTCAAGCATTAAATAATAATGCTTCCATGTATGGCAGCGCTAGCTTGCCTTTCACTTCCCCCTTCTTTAGATAACAGAACCCCACTTCTATGTCTATGATTCAAGGATCTTTCAGCCCCCCATGTATTCTAGCCCCCCAAAACTAGAAACCATGTACTGTACACACTCATGGGGGTAAGCACATGGACCAGGCTCATCCAACCAGAGGGCTCTGGCCCTATTGTTCAGGAATAGGCACATGACTCAATTCAGGACAATTAGAATCCTTCTTGGGGAATTTCTACGTGAGCTAAAGAAAAAAAAAAGATTCCATTTTCTTTCTGTTGCAGTGAGGGAAGGGGACAAGAGAAAGCTCTTTGTGGCTGTATTAAGACTTTGGGAGGAAACCAATCTGGCACAGAAGAGAATAGGTGAAAAGAGAAGAGGTGAGAACGTGTCACATCTCCAAAGGGCTCCATTCATCTTGCACTCTACCTGTGCCCCTAGAGTACTTTGCAAACAAGGCCTTCTGGACACATGCCACAGAGCAGTCTAAGAGAAGAGAAAAACGGCATCCAGGTCATTGTGAATACTCAGTTCCAGACTTTTAGGACTGGGTTTCTACAGTTTGTCCCTCAGTCCTAGAAAATTCTCAACATCCTGTCCAGTCCCATCAGCCAATTAATTCCACTTACCTTTTAGGCTCATTGAATTTCCTTCACTTGCGATTGAAAGAACACTGAATAATACAAATTTTCTATAACTTGCAAAATACTCTCATACAGATAATTTCATTTCACACAGAGACTTATGGAGCCAATTTGAGGAATGAAGAAACAAAGTGGTTAAGGATTTTTCTGCCTCTATAATGGAGCAATTTAAAAAAAAAAATAGAAAACAGTGGAAAAAGTGAGAATTTTATCTAAGCTTTATCCATGAGGGTTCGGTTTTCTTCGAGGCTACATTATGGCACATCTATTTCTCTCTGAATTCAGGCTTGGGTTTGAGAAGAGAATATTTCTTGGTCTTCATTCAATCACCACTGATTTTAGCTAAGTGCTCTTCACTCCTCCCATCCTCTCCCTGGGTTAAGTGCCTGAAAAAAAGCTCACTATTCAACCCCTGTTTTACTTACCAATATTTTTTAATGATTAATATTTATTAAACACTTAATATTCATCACGCAGCTCTTTAAGCACTGAATTAGTATTAACCCATTTAATCCTAAAGTAAATACTTGTAGGGTAGTTATTACAATTATTTCTCTTCAATACATCAGGAAAAAGAGGCACAACTTGCCTCAGTCACAATGCCAATAAGTGAGGAGTGTGGATTCAAAAGGAAGAAATCACACTTCAGATGCCTGTGCCTGTCTGCTGTTCATGTGGTGCTTGGCGTCTGCCTTTTATTCCTAAATGTACTTTGTATCACCTGTGCACAGGGGCCCTTTTTGATCCCTGCTCTCACATTTTGGATTTACATTTTTTTTTTTCCTGGAGACAGAGTCTCACTTTATTGTCCTCGTTAGAGTGCCATGGAGTCACAGGTCACAGTAATCTCCAAGTCCTGGGCTTAGGTGATTCTCTTGCCTCAGCCTCCCGAGTAGCTGGGAATACAGATGCCCGCCACAGCGCCCATTTTTTGCTGCAGTTTGGCTGGGGCCGGGTTTGAACCCGCCACCCTCGGTAAATGGGGCCGGTGCCCTACCCACTTAGCCACATGCACCGCCCTGGATTTACATTTTCTATGCATCATTCTGTAGCTTGTGTGCATATGAGACCTGTTCCTCCTTATTTTTCTTTCCTCTGCCAAACCTTCTTCTGTAAAACCTGTGCAACTAAAGATAAACTAATGCTCATTGTGTCTTCTCAGATAATATTTGCAGCACTTGGTCCCACCAGCTCACAACAGGAGAGGGCTGGGCCAAATCCTAGCTGACTATACACTGAACTTGCATTGCCTCGCAGGGAGTACCTGGAGCACCAACAAGTAACAAAACTGTTTTCTAATATTAGGTCTTTTTTTCCCTGTTTGTCTTCTGTAATACAAAATGTCACCCAAGATAAATTATTCTCCTTCTGAAAATTTTGAGGGTAGTTATCCAGTTTTTCTCAGTGCATTTGTGAAGTTGCACTATACTTGCAAAAAATTCAAACATCAAAGAAAAACTTCAAAAAACCTAAACAGGTCATTTATTTTATTTTTTATTTTTTTATTATTTTTTTATTTTTTAGAAAGAGCACTTGATTTAATTAAGGTAGCTTTGTATGTTCCTGCCTTGTACACATTTCTGTTTCTTTTTTTTTTTTTTATTAAATCATAACTGTATACATTGATATGATCATGGGGCATCATACACTCGCTTCATAAACCATTTGACACATTTTTATCACAGTGGTTAACATAGCCTTTCCGGCGTTATCTCAGTTACTGTGCCAAAACATTTACATTCTACATTTACCAAGTTTCGCAAATACCCCTGTAAGATGCACCACAGGTGTGATCCCACCCATCCCCCTCCCTCTACCCACCCCCCCTTTCCCACTTCCCCCTATTGTTAAGTTGTAGCTCCCAAGTGCCCATCGATCCACAAATGGATTAATAAATTGTGGTATATGTATACCATGGAATACTATGCAGCCTTAAAGAAAGATGGAGATTTTACCTCTTTCATGTTTACATGGATGGAGCTGGAACATATTCTTCTTAGTAAAGTATCCCAAGAATGGAAGAAAAAGTACCCAATGTACACAGCCCTACTATGAAACTAATTTGGGACTCTCACATGAAAGCTATAACCCAGCTACAACTTAACAACAGGTCATTTATTTAAGTGATACTAGGTGCTGATAGAATAAAAGCAAAACTAGAAAAGTGGGCTTTAAGATAAAACAGGCATAGCCACAAACCAAAAGAACTTACAACTGAAATGTCTCCTGGGGTACAAATGCTGGAATGAATGAGCTCCAAAGATTTTGTTTTGTGATTGAGTCAGGTCAAGATTCTAGGCAAATCCAATCAGATTGTTCTGAGTTTTGTATCTGGCTTTTACCTAGGGCAGATAAACTAGGTGACCAGTTAAACCTAGGTGACTGGCACTTAAATTGACCACAAATAAAAAGAAGAAACTGTCCCAAAAGCATCAGTAAAATTATGAATGGTTGATGGTTTTTAGGCAGCCTGACAACAACAACAGCACTTTCTACTGCATAGTACCAACTCTAGCAGTACAGCTTTGACCATGGTTATCAGATAAGATATTTTAAATTTCAGTATGTTCATTTCATGGTATCTAGAGGAAAGATTTTACCCAGAACTTGATGAAGATGACAAAATAATTTACAGAGATCAGATAACTGAATACTTGATGATGCTACCTAGGTACACATTAGGAATGGATACAGAGGAGATTCCTTCATTTTATGCAGAACTCATGTAAACCTGGAACTAGGAGGTGGGAATGGCATGGTCCAGAATGGGTCTCCTCTCTAGGTCCCATATTATCCATGCTGGGATACCTGTTTCTGTCTTATAGTTCCCACATCTTCACCACTGGACTTATTTAAAATCAACACCTCAAGCAGTTGGTCATTGTCAAGGTTTGTTTTCTGTCAAATATTCTGCTACACTTTGGCTTTGTAACATGGCAGCTCTCTGCTTCTCTGACCTAAAATCTAAGTCTGTGGCTATGTTTTCTTTGATGACTACTTCTCTTCATAGGATCAGTGATCACTGGGCTACAGAGATAGTTTTTAAAAGGGGAATTAAGGCCAGGCACAGTGGCTCATGCTTGTAATCCAAACACTCTGGAAGATTGAACTGGGAAGATCATTTGAACCCAGGGTTTGAGAACAGACTGTGTAATAGCGAGACTGTCTCCACAGAAAAAATAGATAAATATAAATAAATTAAAAGTTAGCCAGTCATTGTGGCACATGGGAGGCTACTTGGGAGGCTGAAGCAGGAAGATTGCTTGAGCCCAGAAGTTTGAAGTTGTAGTGAGCAATGACACCACTGCACTCTAACCTGGTCAACAGAGTGAAAGCCTGTCTGAAAAAAGAAAGAATAAAAGAAAAGAATTACTTCTTGTATCCTTTTTTGACACAACAATTGAACACTGATTCTCCTTTGCAAAGAAACATGGACACCATGGTAATCTCTGAACAAGATGATCCAAAATCATCAATTTTTGCTCACTCTCAACACCTTTGAGGTAAGACCTCAGGGATAGGCCACAAACAGTACTTTTAAATATCTTCAGGGCTGCACTTCCTTCCTGGAAATTATTCTTCTAATAGAATCAAGGAAATAAATCAAATTTGTTCCTCCTCACTTGATGGAAAGCATGGTGTTCCCAGATGAGCAGAACTGCACTTTATTTCTCACCTCATTATTAAATCAAATTTGAAAACACAGCTTCTTAAGTGCCCATTAACTCATGAATGGATCCACAAACTGTGGTATATGTATACCATGGAATATTATTCAGCCATTAAAAAGATGGAGACTTACATCTTTTAATGGAGTTGAAATGCATTCTTCTTAATAAAGAATTGCAAGAATGGAAAAATAAATATCCAATGTACTCTATACTAATATGAAATAAACAACTACATGCCCATAAGAACAATAAAACACTAATATAGTCCAGTTTGGGGGTAGAGGGTGGTGGGAGAGGGGAGGATATTTGGCAGAAGGAGGGAGGGCACGAGGTGGGATCTCACCTAATGTGCACATTGTGTCCCTGGGTGAGGGACAATTCTACAAATGGAACTTTACCCTGGAAAGAGAACAATGTAACCTAAAAATTGCACCCTCATATTAATTTGAAAAAATAAAAGAAATAATAAAAAAAAAAGAAAGAAAGGAAAAGAAGCGTCTTCCTAGAGACTTTGCAGTACACACCTTCCCATATCTTCCTGAAAACTATCCTTCGCCCTTAGAAACACAGCTGCCTGCACTCATTATCTCTTCCTTCCTCTCATATGCTCACAAGTGTCATGTCCTCCTCCGCATTTCGGAAACTTCCAGCTAAGATACACATCAACTACTTAGCTACCTTGACTACTGCCACCTTCTTGTCTTCCAGGTTCCCTTCTGTCACCTACCTGAGCTATTGAAAACCCCTCTGCCAAGAGAATCTATTTGTGCTGCTAAGCCCCAGACCTGTGTCTTCCCACCCCTCTCTGGCTTCCTTTTCCTGGGTGAATTCTAACTTCTGGCTATTTTCAATTCAACAGTAACAAAATTTTACTCACTTGCTTGCAGGATCTACAAACTACTCCAGAGAAAAGGATGATACATGGTTTCTATCATCATGCATATGGTTTAGGGGGTGATAATATAGATGGAAATAAAACAATATAATGTATTTTTAGTCACTGCTTTATGGTGATGAATGTTCGTCAGATGTGTTCAGTGGATGGAGGTATTAATAGATGGTTAGACTTGAGAATGCAGAAAGCATATAATCTAGTGTTTTTCAAACATGACTGATCATTAGAATCTTCCAAGGAGGTTATAAAAATACCTCAGATTACTGAACCAGCATCTTTAGGGATAAGTATTAGTATTTGTAAATCATATATATATTATATATACTCTGTAAATAGTGCATATATATGTGTGTGTGTACATATATGTGTGTGTATGTATGTACAAACATATACATACATATATCTGTTCATGAGTAAAATAAACAACTCCCCAAGTTATTTTCCTGGTTACTCATGTTTATTATTCAAAGTCTATTCCAATCTTGTATTTTTAAAATCAAAGGCCAAAATGAATTGCAGAAAGCTTTAAGTACCTTACCCAAATCACACAACTAATTTACTGACAAAACAAAGAGCTAAAAGCAGGTTTCTTGACTCAATGCCCCTAATCTGCTCCGATGCTGCAAACACTGAGAAGATGGTGGAGAGATCTGAAACTTCAACTGGACCTTAAATTATGGGTAGGTTTCATAAACATGAAGAAAGGGTAGGATATTTCATAGAAAGCTTCTTTCCAATTCTGCTCCTACCCAACTAGTTTAAATTTAATGCATATTAACATGCAAGTGTCTTTTGTCCACTTTAGACTATGAAATCACATTTTTCTAAAGACCGGACACAAAAATATATATTATTATTATTATTTTCAATTTTTACCATATTTATTTTTATTCACTTGTCTTTTTTTTATTAAATCATAACTGTATACATTGATATGATCATGGGGCATCATACACTCGCTTCATAGACCATTTGACACATTTTTATCACAATGGTTAACATAGCCTTTCCTGCATTATCTCAGTTACTGTGCCAAAACATTTACATTCTACATTTACTAAGTTTCACAAATACCCCTGTAAGATGCACCTCAGGTGTGATCCCACCGATCCCCCTCCCTTTCCCACTTCCCCCTATTGTTAGGTTGTAACTGGGTTATAGTTTTCATGTGAGAGCCCCAAATTAGTTTCATAGTAGGGCTGAGTACATTGGGTACTTTTTCTTCCATTCTTGAGATACTTTACTAAGAAGAATATGTTCCAGCTCCATCCATGTAAACATGAAAGAGGTAAAGTCTCCATCTTTCTTTAAGGCTGCATAGTATTCCATGGTGTACATATACCACAATTTATTAATCCATTCATGGATCGATGGGCACTTGGGCTTTTTCCATGACTTAGCAATTATGAATTGGGCTGCAATAAACATTCTGGTACAAATATCTTCGTTATGTTGTGATTTTTGGTCTTCTGGGTATATGCCCAGCAGAGGGATTACAGGATTGAATGGCAGATCTATTTTTAGATCTCTGAGTGTTCTCCATATATCTTTCCAAAAGGAATGTATTAATTTGCATTCCCACCAGCAGTGCAGAAGTGTTCCCTTTTCTCCGCATCCACGCCAACATCTCTGGTCTTGAGATTTTGTGATATAGGCTAGTCTCAGTGGAGTTAGATGATATCTCAAAGTAGTCTTGATTTGCATTTCTCTGATGATTAAAGATGATGAGCATTTTTTCATATGTCTGAAGGCCGTGCGCCTGTCTTCTTCAGAGAAGTTTCTCTTCAAATCCCTTATTACTGTGCTTCTCAGTTGTTTCTTATACACAGTGAACTCTGAGAAATATGATAGTGGGGAATTAAGACTTAAAAAAGGCAGAGATTATGATTAAAATCAGGAACAGTTTTCCAGCTCAGAGATATAGAAAACAGGAAAAAGCATAACTCTTTCCTATAGCAAGAACAAAGCTGTACAAACTGCAAATTAATGATTTTTCTTGAGCCACTATAAATTGTGGTTTCAGGACCACCAAGTCAACTGAAGACCGGGAAGACACAGTTGGCTTCAGGAAGAAACAGTACCCAAGTATTTGCTTACCTGAGGCACACAACACCAGGCACCATAGTAGCTTAAAATATGATGCAGTAAATTTTTGAGTGAATTTGGAGGATGAAAGTTCTCTGGAATGACAGAACCAAGCTCCAAAGGATCACAAGCACAGGGGCATGTTATACTGCATGCTTCGCCTCTATGAACCCACCAGGCACTCACAGGGAAGACTAAGGAGAATCCCACGTGTGTGGATGTGTGTGTCGCTCCAAAATCCTTAAGTCAAAACTTAACCCTCAAGGTGATGACATGAAGGAGTTGAGTCCTTGGGAGTTGACTAAGCCATGAGGCTACACCAACATGTATGAGATAAATGCCCTTATTAAAGAGGCTTCAGAAAGCTTCCTTGTTCACACTTTCCTGGAACAAGGAAGAACACAACCTTCTGTTCTTTCTGCTATGTGAGGACACATTAGTCCCCTCCAGAGGATGCAGCAGCACAGAGCCAGCTCGGGAGCAGAGAGTGAGCTCTTACCAGGTACTTAATCTGCCAGTTCCATGATTTCAGATATCCCAGCCTCCAGAACTATGAGAAATAAATTGCTGTTATTTATAAATTATGCAATCTTTTACTATTTTGTTATAGCAGCAGACTAAGACCCTGATAAAGATTCTCTTAGGGCACTGGGTATAGAGGAAAACATATTTTTCTTGCTTGGCAAGAAAACTCTAGCTCAACCTATATCCTTTATTTCTCCTACAAAACAAAAGCCTTGATCTGCAGAGACAGAAGCAGCAAAATCTGTGACCTTATGGCCCTGGTGGAAACTCTTTGCAGCAGATAGAACAGAAAAAGGAAAGAAGCAATAACACTAGGAGAGCAGCAGGGGTACATTAGACCAGTGGTTCTTAACCTTTCCAGTGCCACGACCCTTTAATACAGTGGTGACCCCCAACCATAAAATTATTTTCATTGCTACTTCATAACTGTAATTTTGCTACTGTTATTAATAGTAATATAAATATCTGATATGCAGGAAACCCCCAAAGGGGTCGTAACCCACAGGTTGAAAACTACTGCATTAGAAAGTCATACTCCAGAGACCTAGGGATGCAATGCCTCCCTAACCCTGAAGCTTAACCAGAATGTCAGGGACCATCTTCCTCCCCAACCAGTTACCACCAGATAAGCAAGCGTCAAGTACAAAACAACAGTGGAATTATTATTTGGGCATGATACAAAAGGAAGACTCTATACTAAGAAGGTGGTAAACATTGAGAAAATAACCTTGGACATCTCAGCACACATTCTGAAAACTAAAAGAATTATCAGAAGAATCTAAAGACTGGGGACACTGAAGGTAATTGCAACAACAACGAACCTCAAATGCAGCCTAACTCCCAACCAGTTCAGCACAACACCCATATTAAAGGCCTATCAGAAGCAAAGGTGGGTTCATCTCTTGCAATAGGTTTTGCTTTCAACAAAGCATTAGGATACATTTTTAGAAAAACAAGAAAACAAACAAACAAACAAACGAAAAATCCACTCTGCAAATACAAAGCAACACTCGGAACCAAAATCAAATATGACTCAAATGTTGGAACTCTCAAATTTAAAATAACTTCCTTTAATATATTAAAGACTTTAAGAAAAAAGTAAGCAATACACAAGATCAGATAGGTAAATCCAACAGAGAGATGGAAGCCCTACCAAAAATCAGATGGGCATGCTATAAATCAAAAACACAGTAAGAGAGGAAAAATAATTTCAAAGGGCTAATCAGTAGACTCAACCCAGCCAACCAAAGAATCAGTGAACTTGAATGTCAACAACTAGGAGTCACATAAAATGAAACACAAATAAAAAAAATAAAGTAAAAGAAAAAAAAAAGACTAGAGCACCCAAGGGCTGTGAAGCAATATCAAGCAGTCTAACATATGACGAGTCAGAATTAGGCAGAAAGAGAAGAGAAGAAAGGAAGCAGTGCAGAAAAATATCTAAAGAAATAATGACCAAGAATTTCCCAAACCTAAGGAGAGACACAAAACTGGTCCACAAAGCACAGAGAATGCCAAGCAAAGTATATACAAAAACAAAAACAAACAAAAAAAACAAGCAAACAAAGAAAATAAAAAGAAAACAAAACCATGCCTAGCCTTATCATATTTAAATGGTTAAAAATCACAAAGAGAAACTATTGAAGGTAGCAGAAAAAAAAAAAAAAAGATACATTACCTGTACAGGTATGACAAGAAGAAACATTGAAAAGGAATTGGATATTGGCATGTTGTCAAAGTATTTCTCCTCCAAAATGTTTATGTTTATTCATTAAAAATATTTACTAATAAAATATTTATTATTTATTCATTCTAACACACATCCACAGATTCTTCAATATTCCTTTCTCTGGAAACTTAATTTTCTTTCCCCTAAATGAACTTAGTGACTCACTTTATTAACCCACTTCTAATGAATAGATTATGGAAAGGAGAAAATAATAAACTTATAGTGAAGAAACCTAGAAGTTACTATGTTCACCAAGTGATTAGGGTTAATATCACCAGTAATTAGACATACTAATATCATGTCGTATCCTCTCATAGAATGCAGTGAGAGGGCATATCAACCTAGTGGTATTTTCCCTCCAAATCTACAACCTCAGTGTAAGTAACAGCAACTATCACACAAAATTGAGGAAACAGTATTCTGTAAAAACCATGAAGGTCAGAAAGACACGAAAAGACAGAGGACCCGTCACAGATTATAGAAGACTATGGAGACGTGATAACTAACTACAATGGGATATCCTGGATTAGATCCCAGAACAAAAAAGAAAATGACATTAGTAGAAAATCAGGAGATTTGAAGTAAACATTTAGTTAGTATTAGCATTATCAATGTTAATTTCTTAGTTTTGCTCATATTAGTATGTGTATGTAATATGCTAACTTTAGAGGAAGCAAAGGTGAAGGATATATAGGATATCTTTGCAACTCTTTTGTAAACTTAAAATTATTTCAAAATTAAAAGTTAAAAAAATATCAAGATAGGGTAAAAGAAAAACTCAAGATGCTCTGGCAGAAGACTTTACATAGGAAACTTCCTAAAATTGAGATGGCCAAGGTTTTAGAGATGGAATTGCAGAAAGAACCTTTCTTCAGGGTGTTCTTTCTGCCGACAAACACATCTCTCTTCTCTCCCATCTGTTCTGTCCTACTTCTTGCTTTGTTTAGCCTCCTTCCCAATTATGTACCAGATTGTGGAATTCTACCTCTATTGTAAGTGAACTTATCCCATCAGAGTAATGTATCAGAAAGAATTTCTGGGGAAAGGTAACCCTCAGAAGAATGTACCTATCTGCATCAACAAATTCTCAGTCCACTTTATGTTATTAAAGTGAAACTTTTGACAACAGACTTACTGTGGTAACTGTGAAGGTCATCAGCAATGACATTCTTTCTGATAATATACACATAAGAGACAAGTCCATTTCTTTTTTGTCAGAGACAAAAATCCTCCCTGGTAAGTGAAATTTTGTCAACTATTGAGAGTTACACACCTTGAGTGAATGTTCCTAGAAGATTAAGGATCTCCTTTTGAACTCAAGCGGTCAAGAGAGCAGGGAGAAGGACTGACTCAACAAAATAATAACTTTTGCAGTCCTGTGTTTCTACTCAATATTCATTCATCCACTCATTTAATTATGCGTTTAACACACTTTGAGGCCTGAATTTATGCCAGAGTGGGAGATACAAATATGTATACATTAAATCATGATGACCACCCCTGAAGAGCTATCAGTCTAGTGGCGTTCAAAGACACATTTCAGAATCTAGGTAGGTGGGCTGGGCATCTGGCTCATGCTTGTGCACTTTAGGAGACCCAAGGTGGGAGGATTGCTTGAGCTCAGTAGTTTGAGGCTGTAGTAAGCTATGATCATGCCATTGCACTCCAGCCAGGGCAATAGAGTGAGACCCAGTCTCAAAAAAAAAAAAAAAAAAGACTTTATCCATAGGGTACAAAGAATTATTCAATGATTTCAAAGTTAACTTTCTTCTGATCTAAAAATTAGGCTTGTGTTTAGTGAGCTACCTAATCTAGCAAATTCAAAGAAATCTTGATCACAGACAAACATGTGCTCCCAGACGTTCTATCAAACCCACTACTAAAATTTCTTATATCATTTCTTCTCAATATGTGAAATTTTCCTAATGGTATAACCCTGTACTTCCTTCAAATAATCCTTGTCTGATGAGCTCAAGGAAACTCTTGCTAGGATTTTGTGTATATTTAGATAAACATATTTCCTCTGGTAAACCTTGATCTTCTAAACATAGGCATTTAAAAATTTTACATTATTTCCAATAACTAGGAAAATAGAGTTCATTGACCTTTACTAATGGAATATGTTCATTTTCTAAGAGTGTGTTTGCAAGAGGATATTCCTTCTTTTAAAAAGACAAATTGTACACACGTTATATAGTGAGTATAAAGTTTACTGATTTATAGTCAGTGACATACCTTTGCAATTTACTATCTCTGAGACTATAAATGTAATTAAATGAGTAATATATGTAGAAACACCATAACTCTAAAGCACTATAACTTTAAAACACCATATAAAAATTCTAATTTTGTATTATTAATACACATACTTTTAGCTTTCATTTATTCAACATTTTATTTTAAAACTTCATTTAGAAATTAAACATTATTTTCTTTGAGTGGTTTTCATAACCTTTTCCTGCCTACCTCCCCGGACTGAATCTGGTTTGTCTCTATAATTCCATAATTTAGTTCGTGATCTGGGGTAGAAGTACTCAATAAATATTTATTTCAGGCATTCTTAGCTTTCTACTCCCTTCTACTTCTGACAACTAATGTTTTCTAAATTAGGTTGTGTTAAAGTTACTCTTGGTTTTATTCCACAATGACCTGTAGGCATGAACAATTTCATTTTAAAACTTGTTAGCATTATTAAGGTAATTAAATGTGCTTTCATACTTTGCATTTTATATTTTCATTCAAACTCTATCTTCCTTTTTTTTTTTTAAACTTAATCATGAAAAGCCCACCATATGTTTAAAAGCCACTAAGATCGTTTAGATAGGAAGAGACCACTGCTCCCTCTGCTGTTTTTGCAGAAAAAGAAGATAACCAGAAAACCCTTACCGAGTCAGTCTGAGATTCTGGGCACACAGAGACTTGCTTGCCACCTGAAGGATGTTAGCATTCTGAGTGCTACATTAAGCCTGAATTTCCTTTACAACATAAGCTGAATTGAACCCTGTACTAATACTCAGCTTGTCAGATTTGGTAGACATTACGAAAAAAAAATCTTAAAGTCAAGATTAGAAAAGTCATTATTAAATAAGTTAAATTGAGAAGTATAAAATAGTAAAAATCATAAATAAATTCGACCATTTCTCATGATCTGATCAGTGAATAAAATTCCAAAGATAAATTTTTCTTGGTGAGAATAGTTGTTAATGTTGAAGCCTCCACATATAATATATGTAAGATACTCTGAAGTTGCAACATAGATTAATAAGCATTATCTCAATTGATCCTCACAATAAATACTTGAAGTATATAGATCAGGAATATGATCACTGTTGTTCCCCCCGTTTTAAAGGGAGGAGTCTCTACAAAGATGCATAAGTCTTCTATTGGACCTTCAAAACAATCTCATGACACTTCTGTGCCCTAGATATTAATAATAACTAAACTTTAATGAATACTTACTGTGGTCAGGTACTGCAATAAGTAGTTTGTAAGCACTGCTTTATTTAACCCTCACAAGAACCCTGTGAAGAAAGCATTATTATCATTCCAATTTTACAAATTAAAAGAAATAAGCCACAGTCACTTTTCAGGCTAAATTGTTATTCAAAATAACACTCTAACATCCGAGGTAAATCATATAAAAACTCACTGAGGCCAACTCACATACATGTGGCAAATTGCTTGAAAATCATAGAACTCTTTGCTGAATGCCATGAAATATTCATATATTTAGATCCATCTTACAAAGTAAAAGTAAATTTTCTAGCAGAAAACATTACTGAAAAAATATATATGAGTGCTAACCAAGTTGTAATTATATTGAATATGTTTAAATCTAAAAGTAATATATATATATATATACATACATATATCTGCATATATATCAGAATTAAAACTCTTGAAAACCTGGCTATGAAAGGAACATATCTCAATGCAATAAAAGCCATATGTGACAGACCTACGGCTAGTATCATGCTGAATGGGGAAAAACTGAAAGTCTTTTCTCTAAGATCTGGAACAAAATAAGAATCCTCACTTGCACCACTGTCGTTCAACATAGGACCAGAAGGTCTAGCTAGAACAATCAAATGAGAGTAGCAAATAAACAGAATCCAAAATGAAAAGGAAGAAGCCAAATGATTCTTGCTTGCAAATGATATGATCTTATATCTAGATAAATCTAAAGAATCCACCAAAAGAAAAGAAAAACTATTAAAAATGATAAAAAAAAATTCAGTTAAGTTGCAGGATACAAAATTCACATATAAAAATTAGTAGCATTTCTCTAGGCCAACAGCAAACAATCTGAAAAAGAAATCAAGAAAATAATCCCACTTGCAATAGCTACAAATAAAATAACATACCTAGAAACAAACTTAACCAAAGACAAGTGAAAAATATGTATAATAAAAACTATAAAACACTGATGAAAGAAATTGTAGAGGACACAGAAAAATAGAGAGATGTTTTAAGCTTATGGATTGGAAGAATCGATATTATTAAAATACTACCCAAAGCAATCTGCATATGCAATGCAATCCCCACCAAAATACCAATCATATTCTTCACAGGAATAGAAAAATTAATACAAAAATTCTTATGTAACCACAAAAGAGCCAAAATAGCCAAAGCCATCCTGAGCAAGAAGAGAAAAACTAGAGGAATCACACAACCTGACTTCAAATTATACCACAGAGCTATAGTAACAATAACAGCATGGTACAGGCATAAAAAAGGAAATGTAGACCAATGGAACAGAATAGAGATCAAAAAAATGAATCCATACATCTACAGCAAACTTTTGTGAAGGTGCCAAGACACACAGGGAGGAAGGTATAGTCTCTTCAATAAATGGTGCTGAGAAAACTGGATATCCATTTGCAGAAAAAGGAACCTAGTTCTTTATCTCTCACCATATGCAGAAATTAAATCAAAATGGATTAAAGACTTAAATCTAAGACCTGAAACTATGAAAATACCAAAAGAAAACATTGGGAAAATGCTTTAAGACATTGGTCTGGGCAAAGAATTCCTGAGTAATAGTCCCAAAGCAGAGACAACCAAAGCTTCTTTTTTTTTTTTTAAATTCTTTTTTTTTTTTTTTTTTAATTTTTTTTATTTTTGGCCGGGGCTGGGCTTGAACCCGCCACCTCCAGCATATGGGACCGGCGCCCTACCCGTTGAGCCACAGGCGCCGCCCACAACCAAAGCTTCTACACAGCAAAGGAAACAATCAACAAAGTGAAGAGGCAAAAAACATGGTAGGATAAAATATTTATAAACTTCTCAACTGACAATTGATTAATAACTAGAATATATCCATGTAAGAAGTTTCAATGACTCAACACAGAAAGTTAAATAATCTGATTAAAAATGGGCAAAATATTTGAATAAACATTTCTCAAAAGATGACATGCAAAAGACCAGCAGATAAAAAAAAAAAAATCCAGATGACAACAGAAATGGATGCTTAGAGCATAACGCTGGCTCACGCAGATACTTTAACATAGATGACTAGTGCATAGCACTTAGGATATCTAACCACATGTTAGTTTTTACAAACTGTCTAAGTGAACATAGTAGGCTCTAGAACCCTTTCTTTTTTTTTTTTTTTTGTAGAGACAGAGTTTCACTTTATGGCCCTCCGTAGAGTGCCGCGGCCTCACACAGCTCACAGCAACCTCCAACTCCCGGGCTTAAGCGATTCTCTTGCCTCAGCCTCCAGAGTAGCTGGGACTACAGGTGCCCGCCACAACGCCCGGCTATAGAACCCTTTCAATTCATTTTAGATTTCTGATATCAAACCTGTTGATAGTAAATATGTGTTGTTTTAAGCCACTATGTTTGCAGTTATTTCTAAACCAGTGCTAGGAAATTAATGCAAATTGTTTTTTTGTTTTTTTGTTTTTTTATTGTTGGGGATTCATTGAGGGTACAATAAGCCAGGTTACACTGATTGCAATTGTTAGGTAAAGTCCCTCTTGCAATCATGTCTTGCTCCCATAAAGTGTGACACACACCAAGGCCCCACCCACCTCCCTCCTTCCCTCTTTCTGTTCCCCCCCATAACCATAATTGTCATTAATTGTCCTCATATCAAAATTGAGTACATAGGATTCATGCTTCTCCATTCTTGTGATGCTTTACTAAGAATAATGTCTTCCACGTCCATCCAGGTTAATACGAAGGATGTAAAGTCTCCATTTTTTTAATGGCTGAATAGTATTCCATGGTATACATATACCACAGCTTGTTAATCCATTCCTGGGTTGGTGGGCATTTAGGCTGTTTACACATTTTGGTGATTGTAAATTGAGCTGCACTAAACAGTCTAGTACAAGTGTCCTTATGATAAAAGGATTTCTTTCCTTCTGGGTAGATGCCCAGTAATGGGATTGCAGGATCAAATGGGAGGTCTAGCTTGAGTGCTTTGAGGTTTCTCCATACTTCCTTCCAGAAAGGTTGTACTAGTTTGCAGTCCCACCAGCAGTGTAAAAGTGTTCCCTTCTCTCCACATCCACGCCAGCATCTGCAGTTTTGAGATTTTGTGATGTGGGCCATTCTCACTGGGGTTAGATGATATCTCAGGGTTGTTTTGATTTGCATTTCTCTAATATATAGAGATGATGAACATTTTTTCATGTGTTTCTTAGCCATTCGTCTGTCGTCTTTAGAGAAAGTTCTATTCATGTCTCTTGCCCATTGATATGAGGGATTGTTGGCTTTTTTCATGTGGATTAATTTGAGTTCTCTATAGATCCTAGTTATCAAGCTTTTGTCTGATTGAAAATATGCAAATATCCTTTCCCATTGTGTGGGTTGTCTCTTTGCTTTGGTTATTGTCTCCTTAGCTGTACAGAAGCTTTTCAGTTTAATGAAGTCCCATTTGTTTATTTTTGTTGTTGTTGCAATTGCCATGGCAGTCTTCTTCATGAAGTCTTTCCCCAGGCCAATATCTTCCAGTGTTTTTCCTATGCTTTCCTTGAGGATTTTTATTGTTTCATGCCTTAAGTTTAAGTCCTTTATCCATCTTGAATCATTTTTTGTGAGTGGGGAAAGGTGTGGGTCCAGTTTCAGTCTTTTACATGTAGACATCCAGCTCTCCCAACACCATTTATTGAATAGGGAGTCTTTCCCCCAAGGTATGTTCTTGTTTGGTTTATCAAAGATTAGGTGGTTGTAAAATGTTAGTTTCATTTCTTGGTTTTCAATTTGATTCCAAGTGTCTATGTCTATGTTTTTGTGCCAGTACCATGCTGTCTTGAGCACTATGGCTTTGTAGTACAGACGAAAATCTGGTATGCTGATGCCCCCAGCTTTATTTTTGTTAAGGAGAACTGCCTTAGCTATACGGGTTTTTTTCCGGTTCCATACAAAACACAGAATCATTTTTTCCAAATCTTGAAAGTACGATGTTGGTATTTTGATAGGAATGGCATTGAATAGGTAGATTGCTTTGGGAAATATAGACATTTTAACAATGTTGATTCTTCCCATCCATGAGCATGGTATGTTCTTCAATTTGTTAATATCCTCTGCTATTTCCTTTCTGAGGATTTCATAGTTTTCTTTATAAACATCCTTCACCTCCTTCGTTAGGTATATTCAAAGGTATTTCATTTTCTTTGAGACTATGGTGAAGGGAGTTGTGTCCTTAATTAGCTTCTCATCTTGATTGTTATTGGTGGACACAAAGGCTACTGACTTGTGGACATCGATTTTGTATCCTGAAACATTACTGTATTTTTTGATGACTTCTAGGAGTCTTGTGGTTGAGTCTTTGGGGTTCTCTAAGTATAAGATCATGTCGTCAGCAAAGAGGGAGAGTTTGACCTCCTCTGCTCCCATTTGGATTCCCTTGATTTCCTTGTCTTGCCTAATTGTATTGGCTAGAACTTCCAGCACTACGTTGAACAGTAAAGGTGACAGAGGACAACCTTGTCTGGTTCCAGTTCTAAGAGGAAAAGCTTTCAGTTTGACTCCATTCAGTAAAATATTGGCTGTGGGTTTGTCATAGATAGCTTCAATCAGTTTTAGAAATGTGCCACCTATGCCTATACTCTTCAGTGTTCTAATTAGAAAAGGATGCTGGATTTTATCAAATGCTTTTTCTGCATCTATTGAGAGGATCATGTGATCTTTATTTTTGCCTCTGTTAATATGGTGGATAACGTTTATAGACTTGCGTATGTTAAACGAGCCTTGCATCCCTGGGATGAAGCCTACTTGATCATGCTGAATGACTTTTTTGATGATAAGCTGTAATCTATTGGCTAGGATTTTGTTGAGAATTTTTGCGTCTATGTTCATGAGTGAGATTGGTCTGAAATTCTCCTTTTTGTTTGGGTCTTTTCCTGGTTTTGGAATCAGGGTGATGTTTGCTTCATAGAATGTGTTGGGGAAGATTTCTTCTTCCTCAATTTTTTGGAATAATTTCTGCAGTACAGGAATAAGCTCTTCCTTGAAGGTTTGATAGAATTCTGGAGTGAAGCCATCTGGACCAGGGCATTTTTTGGTTGGAAGATTTTTTATTGTTTATTTGATCTCAGTGCTTGAAATTAGTCTGTTCAGGAGCTCTATTTCTTCCTGGCTGAGTCTAGGGAGAGGGTGTGACTCCAAATATTGATCCATTTCTTTCACATTGTCAAATTTCTGGGCATAGAGTTTCTGGTAGTATTCAGAGATGATCTCTTGTATCTCTGTGTGATCAGTTGTTATTTCCCCTTTATCATTTCTGATTGAGATTACTAGAGATTTTACTTTTCTATTCCTCGTTAGTCTGGCCAATGGTTTATCTATTTTATTTATTTTTTCAAAAAACCAACTCCTCGTTTCGTTAATTTTCTGAATGATTCTTTTGTTTTCAATTTCATTGATCTCTGATTTGATTTTGGATATTTCTTTTCTTCTACTGAGTTTAGGCTTAGATTGTTCTTCTTTTTCCAATTCCATAAGATCTCTTGTGAGATTGTTGATGTTCTCTCTTTCTGTTTTTCGAATGCAGGCATCTAAAGCGATGAATTTTCCTCTCAAAACTGCTTTTGCAGTATCTCACAGGTTTTGGTAGCTTGTGTCTTCATTGTTGTTATGCTCAAGGAAGTTAATGATTTCCTGTTTTATTTCTTCCTTCACCCATGTGTTATTCAACAGAAGATTGTTTAGTTTCCATGCCTTTGGGTGGGGTCGAGCATTTTTGTTAGAGTTGAGTTCCACCTTTAGTGCCTTATGGTCTGAGAAGATACAAGGTAAAATTTCAATTCTTTTGATTCTGTTGATATTTGTTTTGTGTCCCAGGATATGATCAATTTTGGAGAATGTTCCATGGGGTGATGAGAAGAATGTATATTCTTTATCTTTGGGATGGAGTGTTCTATATGCGTCTATCAAGCACAGTTGTTCTATGGTCTCATTTAAGTCTCTTATATCCTTGTTTAATTTCTGTTTAGAGGATCTGTCCAGCTCTGTAAGAGGAGTGTTAAGGTCCCCTGTTATTATGGTATTATCAGATATCATATTGCTCAGACTGAGTAAGGTCTGTTTCAAGAATCTGGGAGCATTTAAATTGGGTGCATAGATATTTAGAATTGAAATGTCTTCTTGTTGTAGTTTTCCCTTGACCAATATAAAGTGACCATCTTTGTCTTTTTTGACTTTAGTTGCTTTAAATCCACATGTATCTGAAAATAAGATTGCAACTCCTCTTTTCTTCTGAATTCCATTTGCCTGAAAAATTGTCTTCCAACCCTTGACTCGGAGCTTTAATTTGTCTTTTGA